>NC_037677.1:126424768-126467268 GCF_003255815.1 Theropithecus gelada | reverse complement strand
TAAAAATAAGATTTTACTGATGGTACATTCAAATGCAGTCACCACGCTGGCAAATAGGCAGGCATTATTTAGAAGAGATAAATGTGATTGTGGCATGCGTAAAGGAGCAGAGAGGCCATCTGTGGAATGCACCCTGTGTGGACATGGTAGTCCCCGATTTCCCCCAGTGCCCCGGGGCCCGTGTTGTCTGCTTTGCTGATTGGACTTGACCTCACCTTCCCAGAGTTCATGAAGGCTGTGCAGCTGTCCCTGTGAAGTGTGGGATGCTCTTGCAGGACCACTGGGGCTGGTGCTCTGGGGAGGTGAACACAGTGGTGACACTGATTTGCTTTGGTTTTATTTGGCATTTACCTAACTGTAGGCCTTTCCCCCAGCGTCAGTATTCAGTACCCTTTTTGTTTTTGTGATTTTGGGGGTTTATTTTTGTCAATGAGTCTTATATTACTGTCTTGGGAAGCAGGTCCACAGAGCTAAAGAAGGGTTCTGGACCACCCCAGCATGGTGCTTTCCTGTTGGGGAAATGTCCTAAAATCACTCAAAACCTGCAATGATCTATAGCTTTTAAAACTTAAGCACCATTTTTATCTTCCTAAAAGCTCTGGTAAATGAAAATCAGTTAGTGCTAAGAACCCATGTGGAGCCGTCCAGGCTGAGGGAGGCCTGGTGCCCTGAGTGGGTGAGGCGGGGCTCCCTGAGGATAGGAGGTGTTTCTCCTGGCTGCAGGGACACAGGGGTCAACAGCTTGGGCCACAGCTTTTAAATGGGGGAGCTCCCTTCCCAAGGAACTGCCAGGTCCTTGTGTATCTGTCCTGTGAGCTCACTTTGCTCCCTGCATCATCTTTTCTGGGTCTGGATTGGGGTCTCACCCAGCACCCGGCCCTGGGATGACACTGCAAATGACTGCTCTCTGCTCTTGGCAGTTTTGGCCTCTGCAGAGCCCTTCTTTTGTAGCTCCACCCAGGCCCAGCACTCCACTACTCAGGAATCCTTCTGGAAGGCCAGCCTGGTCCTGTCCCCCAGCTCTGCCTCTTTGAGGGATTCCTGCCTCCGCCTTCCCCCTCTCTCTGGCCTCCAGGCCCTGGGGATGGAGCGCTGCTCACTGCCCTGGTGTTCCCTCACCACCGCCAGAGTACCCAGCGCTTTGGGCCTGGAGGGCTCCCCCCTGCCCTTTTGGCCTGCCCAGAGTCTGTGGCTGAGTCTTCTCTCTCCCGGTGCCCAGTGCTCACCCAGCACCTCGCCTCTGGGCCTAGTCTTGGCACTGGCCCCCGGGCGGTGGGTTTCCTAGAAGCAAGGCCTCAGGAAGGGCTGCTGGGCTCCCTTCTGCAGGCGTTCAGTGCCTGGCACACCTTTTGTGGTGACCGGGGCAGAACAGACATTGGTGTTGTCCCTGTCACGTGTCCAGCTGCTTTGAGGCCTCACGTTTCTGAGCGAGGGTGCGGAGCTCCAGCCCAGCTCGTCTGACACCCCTTGCTGCCCTGTAAGCTGATATCCTTGCTAAGTCTCGCTAAGCCCATCATGGGTTTCTTTCGTCCCTTGAACTTGATGCCTGCCAACAGGCTGAATTTAGTGGTTATTTATCTCAATCTACTATGGAGGTAGGATGTTTTACTTTCCTAATTTAAAATAAACGCCTTTTCCTACATGTTGTGACCGAGTCTCCAAGAGAGATTCAGGGAGCGGGCGGGCTCTCCCTCACGTGTTCCTGGGACCCGGGAAGCTCTAGGAGCAGGTCTTTCTCACTGCTGGGGTGGGTCCCGTTGCAGGCATGGGACTACTCCATGGCCGGGCAGCCCGAGGCTGAGGGACCTGGGGCCCACCTGGTTTTACGCTCCAGTCCTGTTTGCTGTGGCCCAACGTGGGAGGATGGAGTGTGGGGTGTTTATGGCAGACCTGGTGACAGGCTTCCGGGGTGGGCGGTGCCCTCCACATTCCCATGCCCAAGCTCCCCCGTGGCTCCCCTGGCATCATGGGCCACCCCTGGGTGGGGAGGAGGCCCGGAGAACTCCCAAGGCCACCTCTGCTCTTCCTCTGCCAGCCCCCTACTTCCTAGGGGGTGTGAGGAGGAGGGCGGGGGCAGATGCCATCATTCCTCACCCACCCACAGTAGAGATAACAGCAGCTCATGGTTTTAAGTGCTACTGAGCATGGGGCGCTTTACAAGGTATGCCTCTAACAGCCCTCTTATTATAATGACTGTCATTTCCTCAGATTCGGGGACATTCAGAAGCTTGTCTGAGGTCACTCAGCTGGGAAGGGGTGTAGCTGGGATTTGAAACCAGGCTGTCGGGTCCTTTATTCTTTCCCCTTCTGTGCCTGGGGCTGGGCAGGTGCTGAAGACCCCAGCCTGGACTAGCCCAGGAGGCCAGGGGGGCTCACACTGAGAGGCCTAGGGGGCTCTGCCTTTGAGCGTTGCGGGCTGACCTGGATGAGCCCCTTGTCTCAAGGCTTTCTTGAGATGCACGGGATTTTGTGCGGACAGGTCAGAGGGTAGGGCCTACAAGGTGAGGAGGAGGAAGGAAAGGCTGCTTCTGACTTACAGCTGTGGGCACGCGCAGAGCCCAGGGCGCCTGTGCTGGGAAGCAGCTGGTTTGTGCGTATGATGTGGCAGTGCAGGTGTGTGCCTGGGTGGGGGCTTGAGTCTGACCCGCAAGTGAGCTCAAGCCATTGTGCCCTGTTTGCCTGTTGGACCCCACTGGACCCTCAGGGCTATGTGCTCAGAAAAGAGGCTGATACATCCCCATCAGAGAGGAAGCTACCACGAACGGTACCTCTAGAGGGGGACATGGGCCACAGGGACATGAGGGACCCTCTAACTAGCACTAGAGGCCCTCATAGGGCTTAGCATAACTCCTTGTAAGTTCTCAGGACGTAGTATCTGGAAAGATCTTGCTCATAAGTGCAATCATAAGGTTGGTTCCATTTTCCTGGGCTATAAGTAACTTAGACGAAGTCCAGTATTAGCTTGTGTGCAACAGAAGTTTGTCATTGACTCTGGGATCTCTAGTTCCATCTGGGAATTCTAATTCCATTGATTGCTGAGAAGCGCGGGAAGTGTCCAGTCTGACGAAGTCTGGGTAGCAGAGGAGCAGAGTGATGGCCCCAGGGTGGCGTTAGGAGGAGACGCAAACGTTATGGCAGAGTGGGCAGCTGTCATTTGGATTTCCCTTGAACTGTTTCCTCACCAAGCTTGGCAAAACAAAGGAAACAGAACCAAAACCAAAACCAAAACAAAAGCAAAAACCCCAAGTCTTTAAATGAGGTCTGCACAGTCAGAACATTGCCCAGAGGAACGGTCACATGTTTCAGCCGATGGCAGTGGGAACTTTTAATGTGATTGTTGGTTGGTTTGATTTTTGATGGTCTGGAGTTTCTTATGTAGACTGGAATCATCATGCTGTTTTCAGATTTCACCCTGTCCTTAGTATTCATCAGTCCCTTGAGAAGTGGCAGGATGCTCTTGACCTGGGGGAGGGGAGGGTGGAGGGCAGGAAGGAGGGACAGGGCTGCCAGCCGGCACTGGCACCACTGCCCTCAGAGTGTGCTTGCATACAGCTTGGCTGCTGCCGCTCTGCTCTCCAGGCAGATCTTAGAAGTTGAAGGCTGTGTGTTCCGCTGGCACACAGGGGCGCCTTCAGTGCGGGTGGGATTGTTTGCTTCTGAAATGTAATAAACTTGAGATTCAGATTATTTTGGGCAGTGGAGTGGCTTTGGTGTTTCCTCTGAAGAAGAAAGACATCAAGAGCCCTCATTGATTTGTTTGGGACAGGAGAGAGGTTCTAGGAGCTGTTTAAAGGATGGAGTTGGGATAATTGAGTGATCAGATGCCAACTGGTCACTTTGGCCTTGGCGGTCTGACTGGATCCAGAAGGCCTGCAGTGAGTTCTTCCTGGTTCTGCCCCAAAGTTCTGTTCTCTTTCCCCAGGTTGATTTTATGGGCCATGAAGACCCCCACGTAACATCGTGCCTCCCTCTTGCCCCTACTGGCTCAATGGCCTTGACTTACTTGGAGTACAGGCCAGGCCCCAGGACTCGAGGCAGTGCCCGTCGGCTGCAGCCGCGTCTTTCTTGTGGACCACAGCCGTGTGGTCCACAGAGGAGGAGCACTCTGCTTGTGCCTGCGTGTGCCACCCATCCAAAATGCTAAATTGTTTTCTTCTTTTCCCTCATGAACTTCTATTTTTTCACTTTTATTTTATTTTCAAGACAGGATCTCACTCTGCCACCTAGGCTGGGTGCAGTGGCACAATCACAGCTCCCTGCAGCCTTGACCTCCTGGGCTCAAGAATGTTCCCACTTCAGCCTCCTGGTAGCAGGGACTACAGGTGTGCACCACCATGCCTGGCTAATTTTTGTCTTTTTTTTTTTTTTTTTTGCCATGTTGTCCAGGCTGGTCTTGAACTCCTGAGCTCAAGTGATCTGCCTTCCTTGGCCTCCCAAAATGCTGGGTCTATCGATGAGAGCCATTGCACCTGGCCCCGCCTTGTACTTTAAAAAAACCCCACTAACTTCCATTCGAGAACAGAGCAGTCTCTGTACCAGAGGGACTCACTGATGAGGCCTCATGCCGGGGGCTAACCTCGGACAAAAACTCAGCAGGAGCAGAAGAGAGTCTCCTGCCAGGTGCTCCTGAAGGCGTGGTGGTCTCTTTACAGTTTGCCTGATTGTGGAGTGTGATTGTGTATGTGATGTCAATGAACATGCCAGAAAATAGCTTGTACCATTTCGAAGTATTTTGACTAATGCATTTTGTGAAAGTGTACCCATGTGTCTACTTAAAAGAAAATGCCATTATTTAGGAAAAGTGTGAGTTTTCATCATGCTTCACCTTTTAGCGGGGTGGAATATTACAAGATGCTGGGATGGAATGTTTCCCTGGGAATTCCTCAGCAGCTGTCAAGCACAGTGACGTCTTGGGGAAAGTGTGGCTCGGGGAGGACTTGAACTTCCTTAGAGCCGCTCCCCTTGGCTGCTGGGGACAGCCCAGGACAGGTTGACCTGGGGGTGGGCCGTGGTGAGGAGGTGAGGTATCAGTGTAGGAACCCGCTGTGACCTGCAGTTCCCAGAGGTGCCTGTGGTGCTTTGTGGGCATGGGGTGGGGGTTGGACAGTTGTTCTCCTTCCCAGGGCCTCCGTTGTGGTCAGGCTGAGCTTGGAAGCCGCTGTCATCAGGTGTAGCTGCCTGAATGGGAATATGAGGACAGACAGGTGGGCTTGGGGCAGGGCTTGTGTGTCTTGAGGGCAGGAGCATGTGACGAAGCCTGCTTCTTTTTCTTGTGGTCACCACTGGCCTTTCCCACTTGAGGTCCCCGGGGCCTCTCTGTTCTCAAGGATCCTGTTCCCACTCAGGGTCCCCCAGGGGAGGCCTATGTAGACTTGAGTGTCCTGCCCTCTGTCCTTTAACTGGGCAGTGCTGTCCAAACCATCCTGCCCTCTGCTCAAACTGGTGGTCTCTGTGCGCCCTGGAACCCCAGGCTCTTTCCCTTGTCCGCTGGGCCTCCTGAGGCCTGTGGTCGTCCCACCCGTCTGATCCCAGCTGTAGACTCAGGGATCTTGTTCCCGGCACGGGTGCTGCTCCGCTTTCAGACAGCCAGTCCAGCTTCCGGGGATTCTCTGGGCTCTTCCTCACTGCAGCCCTTGGGACCTGAACGGAGCTGGCTGGCGCCTGGCACTCGGCATGCATCATGTAGGATATGCACTATCGCTGCAGGGGCGACTGAGGGTTGTTCTCACACATCCGATCCGTGGAGCCCAGCTCATCAAGTAGGCGAAAGCTTCTGTTGAATTAGGAACTCCCTTGGCCAAACCATAGCTCCCCTGCCTTGATTTGTTCGCGTCTGAGGTTCCCTGCGGGGGACTTGGTTGTAGCAGTGCTTCCCTGCCTTTGGGGACCCCCACAGCCTTGGGTCCCTACACAGGCCTACGGTCCCCCCCAACCCCTGGGTCCCCACACAGGCCAAGGGTCCCCCCACTGCCCCTGGGTCCCCACACAGGCCAAGGGTACCCCCGCCGCCTCTGGGTCCCCACACAGGCCAAGGGTCCCCCCGCTGCCCCTGGGTCCCCACACAGGCCAAGGGTCCCCCCACAGCCACTGGGTCCCCATACAACTGAGGGTCCCCCCACAGCCACTGGGTCCCCACACAGGCCAAGGGTCCCCCTGCCACCCCTGGGTCCCCACGCAGGCCAAGGGTGGCCCCACAGCCCCAGGTCCCCACACAGGCCAAGGGTCCCCCTGCCGCCCCTGGGTCCCCACGCAGGCCAAGGGTGGCCCCATAGCCCCTGGGTCCCTACACAGGCCGAGGGTCCCCTGCACAGACCCTGGGTCCCAACACAGGCTGAGGGTTACCCCACAGCCCCTGGTTCCCCACACAGCCCGAGGGTTCCCCCGCAGCCCCTGGGTCCCCACACAGGCCAAGGGTCCCCCCACAGCCCCTGGGTCCCCACACAGGCCAAGGGTCCCCCACAGCCCCTGGGTCCCCACACAGGCCAAGGGTCCCCCACAGTCCCTGGGTCCCCACACAGGCCAAGGGTCCCCCACAGTCCCTGGGTCCCCACACAGGCCAAGGTTCCCCCCACAGCCCCTGGGTCTCCACACAGGCCAAGGGTCCCCCACAGCCCCTGAGTCTCCACACGGGCCAAGGGTACCCCCACAGCCCCTGGCTCCCCACACAGCTGAGGGTTCCCTGCATAGCCCTGGGTCCCCACGCAGGCCCTGGTTCCCCACACAGCCCCTGGCTCCACATAGGTCGAGGGTCCCCCGCACAGCCCTGGTTCCCCACACAGCTGAGGATGCTCCACACAGCCTCTGGTTCCCCATGCAGGCCAAGGGTCCCCTGACCGACCAGCCCTACTTCCTGTGGGCCTCTCCCATCCCTCAGCAAGCTGGGGCCCGGGCAGCCTGGCTCTTGTGCTCTCTTGTTGCAGCCTTTGGCATCATCCCCAGAGAGAGATGCACAGGGCCTTCCTGCTCATGAGGGTGACTCTGAGCCACGGCGGGAGCGGGTGGTGGGCTGGGCAGGGGTTATGTCCTTGTCCCACCTGGTAGAAGCTGGGGGACCTCGAACTAGTCCTCACCTTTGCTGGGCCTGACTTTGAGAGGATTGGGACCTTGCAGGTGAAGGGAGGGGACTTTATAAACTGTCAGGTGGGTGCGAGAGTCAGTCGCAATGTTTTCTGTCATTCCATAAATGGAATTCTATATAATTCTATAATTTAATAATTGCAGCAATTGTAATTGATGTGGCTGCTCTGCACAGTCCCCCAGAACCATCTGCACCTGCCGCCGTTGAAGCGCAGCCCTGGGCACCAGCTGCATTGTTGGGGGGGCAGCTTCAGGAAGTCCCCCGATGGATGATGGTGGAGGAGGGGCCCTGGTACTCCAGGGCTGCTTGGGCTCTGCCTTTCCCGGCCATTCCTTTGTCCACGGCTGACCGTGGCTGATCGTGGCCCCTCTTGGTGTCCTGGCCTCTCCTGTCCCCAGCCCACATTCTGTGCCCTTGGCTCTGCCCAAGGTCCTGGTGTGGCAGGGCCAGGCTCTGCTCCGATGGGCTTAGTCTTTGTTCCTGTGTGGCGGTGACTGGGGATGTGGCTGGGGTTGGCCTGTGGACTCCCCAGTGCTGATGTGGGAGAGCTGAATGGTGGCTGAGAGCTGTCTGTGCCCTGGATGCCCAGGCTCTGGGCTCTGGATGAGCTGTCCTGATCAGGAGGCACCGCCTGCTGCCCGCCAGCCTTGTGGGGTGCATGTATCTAACCCCATGCCTTATATATGGGTGCTTGGTGCTCTGCAGCTGGCGCTGAGTTGGGAGGCCAGTTCTCAGGGTTGGGACCACACAGGAATTGGCAGCTGCTCTGTCCTCAAGGAGGTCCCGTTGGTGGGAGTTTGCAGCACAGAAAGAAGGTCAGAATGACGGCACTGGGTCCTTCTGCTGGAGCCAGGCAGGACAGGATCCCACCTTCCCCACCGGAGAGCTGGGAAGGCAGGGCCGCCCTGGTCCCAGGTGGCCAGTCACCGGGCAGATCCAAGCCTGGTTCCCAACTCCACTCTGGCTGCTGGGGCAGCCATGGGCCACAGTGGCTGCTGTGACAGGTGGGAGTGGGACCTTCAAGAATCTGCCCTGTGAGAAGCAGCTCACGACGCGGGTACATTTGGCTGGAGTGGAGACAGGAAAATGCATCCACATCATGATCCACTAGAGGGTCCGGTTCTTAGGGCCCCACCAGCTACAGCTAATGTGATGGGTAAGTACATCCCATGCGATATTTGGGAGGTACTTATCCTAAACATTACTTGTTGATCTAGTTAGATCACCACCAGGTACACAGTAGGCCCTTGTTCAAAGTGAGCTCACCATCCTCCTGATCCAGACCTCATCCTGACAACCCAGAATGCTTTGGGTTCTAGAGTGTGCCAGAGGGCTCTAGAAGGTTCTAGAAGTTTCCCAAGGATCCAGCTCTGCACAGAGAATGAATTGGGGCTTCTCTGAGCACTGACCTTTGCCTGTGACTGCAGGCCTGACTGTGGGTAGAGCAGCTCAGATCCGAATGTGGAAATCGTGCCTCAGTCACCTGGCAGCTAATTTGGCGCCTGTGGAGTTGCTGGCCTTTGTTCAGTCTCCTCTTCCCAACTGGAGCAGAAGGAGCTTGTGAGGGAATGGGCTGGAAATTGGAGGGAAATGAAGGGGAGTGAACTTAGAAACTCCCAGCCCCACTGCTAAGCGTGCCACTTAATAGTATGCAAATGAGCTAATAGTCAAACAATTACCCAGAGTGACTCATTTACATGGGCCTTGAGATGAGGAAGCAGGAGGAGGATCTGGGGGAGCCACCCAGGAAGGAGCACCTGCAGGTCACTGTGTGCGGCAAGGGGCCTTAGTTAGAGCCACTGGTGTTTATTGGGCACCTACTATGTACAAGGGACAGATGACACCTGACCCCAAGTTGCTAGTGAAGATGGAGCCCAGGATCTTCTCAGTACCCACTGGACCTACAGTGAATGTGGACGGGGTGGGGGGCCTCTCTGTGAGCGTCCAGGGCAGAGTGACGTCTCTGCCTGAAAGTGGGAAGGGTCTCTGGGGTCTTCAAGGGTGGAGGGAGGGGCATGTCTTCAGGCAGTGGATCAGGGAGTAAGAGGAGGCTGGAGAGGGGGGATATTAATACTAGGCCCTGAGGTGCCACGTTCAGTCAGGGTTAAAATATAAGCAAAATATAAGATGCTCAGTTAAATATGAATTTTGGAGAAACAGGGACATTGCTTCTCCGAAATTCACATTTAACTGAGTGCTCTGTATTTTCATAAGTCTGGCAAGCCCAGCCTGGACAGGGCGCAGGAGCAGAGGGCCTTGGTCTGTGTCCTGGGTGGTTCTCACTGGGACCGTGAAGCTACTGAAGGGGGAGTTGATAGAGAGTGGGGCTGAGCAGGGAGGAGGGGAGAGGCAGGTGCTGGCGCCCAGCGTGGCCAGGCTGAAGCCCAGTGTTTGGCACTGGGGGTGGTACTGGGAGGAGGTAGGTTGGGGGTGCGTGGCCTGCCCTGCGGGGCCTCACTCACTCTGGGTGGGCTCTGATGCTGCTGTAGAGCACAGAGGAGACCCACTGGGGTCTGGTTGATGGAAGGAATAGAGGACATCGAGTGAAGGTTGGTATGGGGCCTTAGAAAACATTCAGCCACGCTTGCGCCCCTCACATGGGCACCCGCCTGCAGAGGCTGCTGGGTTGGGAGCAGGATTCCCTTCCAGCTCAGGGGGCCACTTGAGCCTCAGCGGCTTCTGAGGGCTTCAAGATCCTTTTTCCTTCTTTTGTGTTTGAAGGAATCACTTTAGCTCTAATCGAATGCCACATATACTGCTGTGCAGGCTGGTTTCAGCTCTTGAAATCTTTCTAAACACGCACTGCCAGTCTGAGTTTTCAACAAATGTTCCTACTCGGCACTGGTCCTCCCCATACTCGGGGCGTCCCAGCTCGTCTGGTGCCAAATTAGCTCCCCGTACCCCTTGCCAGGCATAATTCGCAGCAGTTATTATTCAAAGCCTGTTTTTCAAGAGGCCGCATCCCCTGCGGTTTGCTGTTTGTGGATCTACTTGGTGCCCGTGTGTGCGCGTGTGGGTGCACGTGTGTGCGTGTGTGCTCCGAAGTGGCTGCAGAGAGGCAGATACGATCACCGTGGCGGAATCAGGACTGACCCTCCTCCACATCCATGAGTCAGGCTGATTCCAAGCGAATGAGATTTTAATCACCTGTCACTGCTGCCCGCACTTTCTCTATATTTATGATAATTTTTGGGTCTTTTTATTGAAATCAGTGTTGACTGAATCAAGTAATCCTGATTAGCAATCTCACTGTACCCAGTCAAGAGTGAAATGCATCCCAGCCCCGCTGCTACACTGAGCATTCTGAAATTGAAAAAAAAAAAAAAAAAAAAAAAGAAAGGGAAAAAAAGAAATGGATGAAGTTTGTTTGCCTTGGTTATAGGTGAAGGCTGGGTTGTTTGAGGATGACGGCTGGTTTTAATTGTTCCGAAGCTCGTCCTCCTGCCTGGTCACATCCCGGCTCTGTCAGCGAGTTGTGCACCTTCTGTAACTTCGTGGTGTCGAACAAATGACGGTTTCCCTTATCGTAGTTTGTTTCTGTGGTTTGAAATGCAAAACATGCAGGAAAAAAATTGTGGGGCAAGAAGTGTTTTTCTGGGGGTGGCGTCACGGGCACGTGGAGCTGTACCATGTCCCCACTGCCCTGCTCACCGTCCTGCTTGCTGTCCGTCCTGCCCTCGGAAATGGGGACATATTGATCTTTTAGGCAATGGGAATCAACTGTGAAGGTGACAAATAAATATAAGCTTTGAGAGCACTCCTTTCACCTTTCTGAGAGGGAGCCATCGATCACAGAGTGGCACTCTCAGATCGGCGGCCGCTCTGACATAGGCAGGGGCACCCTTTTTCACATGCCAGCCAAGTGGCCCTTGTCGCCTTGTTGCAGGAGTGAGGCTGGCTGCCAGGGATTGCCTCCCAGACTATGGAGCTTGAGGAATGAATGCCCAAGTGTGAGAAGTGGGTTATCCACGAAGGCTTCTGTCTTAGCATTTTGTCCGTTACCGTTATGAAAGCAACAATAATGCCTTCTTCCCAAGAGGTTGCTTAGAAAGTCAAATGACTGCCCGGTGTGGAGGGGGTGCTCCTACCCTGGCCATGTGTGTAACTGCCTGCCACAGTGGCCAGCTTCGTTCTTCATTGCCCTCACCTCTGCCCCTCTGGGAGAGATAAGGAGAGAGGGGAGCAAACCTCTTTCTTCTTCCTCTGGTTGGCCTAGCTGTCCAGGGTGGCTGGACATAGACTGTGGCCACAGAGAAGCACTGGGTCTTGGCTTGGTCACCTCTGAAAACATCTGTACATCTTGGGACAGGAGTATGTATGGAGACATTTGGGTGCCAGGACCCCAGGGCACTCCAGATACCCAACTAGGCCCTGTAGGGTCCCTCCTGTGTGGTCTACTGGGTTGGGAAGAATAGGACACAGGGCTGCTTGGGAGCTTGAGGTCAGCAGGCCTTGCTTCGTGATAGCAACAGTTTGCATTGAAATAACTAGTGGGCTCAAGTTGGTTCTGTTACCAAGACCGATAGAGAAAGAATGAGAAGACCTCATTTTATAAAATTCAGAGCATACTTCTGATTGTTGGCCTGTGTCAGGCATCAGGGCAGACATCAAGAACAAGATAGAATCAGACCGTGGCCTTGCCCTCAGGGCGCTCACAGTCTCGGCCCCAGACAGGGAAGTCATCTGTTGGGGCTACTTGCTCTATGTCATTTAGGGGCCTAGTTCTCAGAGGCGACCTGAGTGAATTCATCACTTCCAGGGCATATTGTGTGTAATTCTGGGGTCCACTTTGGCCATCAGGATCCTCAGCGTGCTTGGCAGAGTCTTGTTGCCACACTCGGGCTGTCTTCTTGATCTTGAGGGGATGGTACCAAGATGCACTTGGATCCCAGAAAAATGTTAGGTCCCTTAAAGGGCTGTGTCTACAATGCTCTTACAGCAAAAAGTATCCCCAAGACATTGGGTTCTCAATTGCTTTTCTGCTTCTCTTTAAATGCCATTCTGTCCAGGGCAAAGAAAACACAAACCCATAGGTATTAGTCAGAGTTTTCCAGAAAGACAGAACCAATAGGAGATATAGAGATAGATATCAACAGATACAGATATAGATATATCAACAGATACAGATATAGATATGTTAATATAGAGATAGATATAGACAGATTTAGATTGATGAGAGGAGTATTTGTTAAAAGGGGGATTTGTTAAAGGAATTGGCTCACATGATCATGAGACTGAGAAGTCCCATGACAGATTGCCTGCAAGCTGGAGACCCTGGGATCCTGGTATCATGGCTCAGGCCAAGTCTGAAGGCCTCAGAACTGGAGAAGTTGATGGCGTAATTCTGAATCTGAAGCTGAAGGCCTGAGCACCTGCGGGGATGCTGGTGTGAATCTCGGAGTCCAAAGGCCTGAAGCCTGAAGTTCTGATGTCCAGGGACAGGGGAGGAAGAGTCCCAGCTCCAGCAGACAGATGGAGACACTCACCTTTCCTCTGTTTTTGTTCTCTCCAGGCCCCGAACCAATGATGACGCCCACCCACGTTGAGGGTGGACCTTCCCTACCCAGTGTGCTCAGACTCACACCCCAAGCTCCTCTGGAAATACCCTCACAGACACACCCAGAAGTGATGTTTGACCAGTTCTCTAAGTATTCCTTAATCCAGTCATGTTGACACCTTAAACAAACACCACACCATAGTTCTGTGGTCTCTAATTTCTGTGGCGACTTAGTAACTCTTAGAGTTGGGTGCAGAACAATCACTTGTGTGTGCATTTTGAGGATGCCACCTTGATGGCACCATGATGCTCTGTGGCCCTCTCTCGTGGACAAAGCATGGTGCTCCACATCTGACCCCGGGACCTTCTTGGACTAGGTCTAGGGTCTGCCCATCCGACCCATTACTGATTTGAATGTCCTTGCTCCAAATTCTGTTTCCATCTTAATGTCTATTAGTTGTGTATCACCCAGGCTTTCCAAGGCATTATTAAGAAGGCCATCCTCCTGGCCGGGCACAGTGGCTCACGTCTGTAATCCTAGCACTTTGGGAGGCTGAGGTGGGCAGATTGCTTGAGCTCAGGAGTTTGAAACCAACCTGGGCAACATGGTGAAACCCTGTCTCTATAAAAATTACAAAAATTACCTGGATGTGGGTGACAGGCACCTATAGTTCCAGCTACTTGGGAGGCTGAGATTGGAGAATGGCTTGAGCCCAGGAGGTACAGGTTACAGCGAACTGAAATCACACCACTGTACTCCAGCCTGGGTGACAAAGCCAGACCCTCTCTCAAAAATAAAATAAAATAAAAAAATAAATAAAGAAGACCATCCTCCTACAAATGTTGAAATAGCATTGGATATATCCAGATGACTTCCCACTCTATGCTGGCTGAGTTTATGCTAAGTCGAGTCCTTTCAAGGAATGAAACTCCATCATTCTGAAATGTCTGAGCACAGCCCAAGGGGCTCCTTGTTGGCAGCCTCGTGGGGATCACCTGCAAGGACTCCCCACACTCCAGACCACTCTGGCCCTTTTACTAATATTGTCACAAATGTGACAAAATCTAACTGCTAATGGATTATCAAATGAATGAAAGACGTGGAAAAGTTCACAGAACAGACCGGCATGGCTGTGTCAGTTCTTCTGATAGCACACCACAGGATCTGCCAGTGGAAACAGTGATTACTGCAGTGCTCGTCTCAATGGTCAGCCGTAAACTGACTCTCAGAACAGAAAACATGCAATGGCCTGGCCTTCTCTGACCTAGTGGAGTAAGCGAAGATGGGCGTCCCAGGAAGCAATTGCCAGAGTGTCCTGTGGGACGTTTCTGGTAGCAGACGGTGGGGGCCTTAGTGTGCACACGGAATCCACATTCCCTGTCTAGGAATATCTCCTAAGCACCTAGAAATGCGGATAATTTAGGAATGAAGACTCCATTGTGTTGTTTTCACAATAAAAATTAGGAAGCTTTCTGCCCCACAGCAGGGAACCGTGAAATAAATAGTGGAGGGCCCCCGTACTAGAATCCTGGAGAAGGCAGATTAGTGCATACATTGGAAACATTCTTACCACATAAAATTAGGCAAACATGATATAAAGATGTGTGTATGGGGTGATCCCAGTTTTGTTTAAATATGCAGAAATGGGATTGTGAGGAGATAATCAGACTAATAATTGTGGTTAGCTCTGGCTGGTGAGTTTATAAGTAATTTTTATATTCTTCGTATACTTTTAGGTATTTTCAAAAAGTTTCTACAATGGGCATCAGTTATTTTTATGGTCGTAAACGTGCTCTTAAAGCTTACAGTGCTTCACGCGTCTGTCAGTTTCTGCCTAAGTCGTTTGTGCATGAGGCTGACCGAACTGTTCTTTCCTGGGCTGGACGCCACGAGTTTGCCGGGCAAGTGGCATTGCTCGGAATAGTAACGGTCTCTGTTAGATCTCATTTCTGCCACTCTTCTTCCCATTTCTGGTAGCAAACAGTGGGGGCCTGGAGAAGCCAGCAGCAGTCCTGGGCTGGGAATCTCAAGCTGTCTACCGAGCACTTGACAACATGCAGATGGTGGGGTGGAAATAGAGTTTGCCTGTGGAGACTGTGCCTCCCCATCCCTACGTCCTAACTGAGCAGGGTGGAGGAGGGGAGCATTGCGCACAGACGCGGGATGGCCGGGACAGCTGCTGACGTAGCAGACTCTCCTCAAATAACTGAGCAGGGAGGAGCACTAACCCAGTGGATAAGAGGCCCGACTGTCCTCAGGTCACATCTCAGGGCAGGTAGACTCAAAGGGCAGAGGGAAGGCCGAAAGGTAGAAGACAAAGATGAAGAAATACAAGATCCTCACATTCCAGCGGCATGGGTTCATCCAGAGGTGTGGGTTCAGGGTGGGAGACGTCAGCATAGGAGGCATGGCTGCCCAAGAAGGGGTGAGTTCCCCATCGTTGCCAGGGTGTGTTTGCAGGCGGAGCAGCCACCTGCAGGTGCTGTTGGAGTCTCTCCGGTGGGGCCATGTGTTGGCTTAGTAGATGGAACCACATGTCCTGGGCCCCAAGGCTTTCTGTGCCTTTCATAAAGGGAGATTATGGTTGAATTGATTAAAATTGCATGAAGATGGTATATGGATCTTGTTGCTCTCTGAGAGTATTTATGGGAAATTAAGAACTTTTATTTATTTAATTGAATTTAGAAATATGTTGCATCTGCTTTTCACTTAAAGATATGTGAAGCCAGAATGGCCATCATGGGGACCAAGCCCACGTCACACTGGTGCTGTTTCCTCCTGGCGATGTGCTGGTTTGTGCAGCTGAGAACAGAATGGGAACGGGCATTTTTATCTATCCCCATTGCCTGGGAGCCTGGTCGGTTGCGTCGCTTCTCAGGCAATGAGCATCTGAATCGACTGGCAGTGGCTCTTCAGCTTTTAGGTTTGCTAAAAACAAAACAAGCCAAAAAAGATGTGTCTGGCTTCCTCTTGTCACCAATGGCACTGCCCAAGGGGGCAGCGGTTCCTGGGGCCGTGGTGGAGGATGCCCACCCCAAGAAGCCCTTAACGGGCACCTCCCCCACCTCGCAGCCTGTCCCCCTGGAGCAGGCTCTGGAGCCCCCTTTCGGGGAACGCTGAGCACACCCTGCGGCCTCCATGGGGGGTGGGCAGTGCTGGCTGTGGCTCCTGCCTGGTTCCACACTCTGACATGCAGGGCCTTGGCTGTGTGTCCTCCAGTGAGGCGTACCCCCTCCAGCCGAGGGGCATCCTCATTTCCTGGAGCACCCCGCTTCCATTCTCCCGTGTTTGCTCTGCAGTCTCCTCAGGGAAGGTGTTTGTTTTTCCTTTGTTTATTCCATGCCTGTTTTGGGTAGTGAGTGAGCCTGTTCCAGCTGCCCTTGAAGGTGCCAGTCGGTGCTCCTGTCTGCCCAGGCCCCTCCCTGGCCACTTGGCCACAGGTTGTCTCTACCCCTTGAGCCCTGAAGTGTTTCCCTGTGGAGCTTTGGGGTGACACGAGGTTTCATTGCTTTGGGCTGAGTGGTCTGTGCACCGCAGATTGTCCTAAGAGTTTCAGCCCAGGGTCTGTGATGCCAACTCCTTCTGCCCAAATCCCAGCCATGCCTTGAAGCCTCCTCTGTCCTCCCTGCACCCCCCACCCTCACGCCAGCCAGGCTCTGTGCATCACTCTCTAGGCCTTGCACAGTCCCTCTGCAGGGTGTCAGGGCGTGGAACTCCCTTCCCCACTGGAGTCCATGCTCTTGCGGGCTGGTGCCAAGGTGTGCGTTCCTCCATTCTTGTCCTGCCTGGCACAGGACTGGCACCCGTCAGATGCTCTCGGCATTCATTATGAGTGAATGATTGAATGGCTGCGACACAGCACCTTGGGAAGCAGTGAAGGTGTCTTCATAAGGAACTGAAATCCTTCTCGGTTAAAAACAGTGCAGTTCTGCCAGTTGCATCCCCTGTCCTCGGATGTCTCCCCGCGTTTTAGTGTGACACTTTGCCCACTTTGTGTTTCTTGGTCAAAATGCTCGAAAAGTATCAGGGCGATTAACGCACAAATTCCAGTTTAGGAATTCCAGATCTTCACTGGCCGCCAGGGGCAGTGAGGCACAAGCTGCTTTCCTGACTGTCCCGGATTCTTCATGGTGGACTTTTGAGAATCCCCGTGCACTAGAGCAGCAGAAGGAGCTACACGGTGCGTGGACTTTGTATTGGATGTTTGCCTCCTGGAAACATCAGTTCAGCATGATTGGAATGTGGTTTTTGTTTCTTTTTTTTTCCAATTTTCTTACTGTGGTAAATATATATAACAAAATTTATATCGTTGTAACCAGTTTCAAGTGTACACTTTAGTGCATTAAGTACGTTCAGAATGTTGTGTAAACATCACACCATTACTTTCTCTCTTTTGTTTTTTTTGAGACAGAGGCTTGCTCTGCCTCCCAGGCTGGAGTGCGGTGGCACGATCTTGGCTCACTGCAACCTCTGCCTTCTGGATCCAAGAGATTCTCCTGCCTCAGCCTCCCAAGTAGCTGGGATTACAGGCGCACGCCACCACGCCCTGCTAACTTTTTGTATTTTTAGTAGAAATGGGGTCTCACCATGTTGGCCCAGCCTGGTCTTGAATTCCTGAATGGTCTGTGTACCACAGATTGTCCTAAGAGTTTCAGCCCGGGGTCTGTGGTGCCAGCTCCACCTGCCCAAATCCCAGCCACGCCTTGAAGCCCCCACCCCATCCTCCTTGCACCCCCCACCCTCACACCAGCCAGGCTGTGTGTCATTCTCAGGTAATCTACCCGCCTCAGCCTCCCAAAGTGCTGGGATTACAGGCGTGAGTCGCTGCACCTGGCCCATTACTTTTAAAGGCAAAAACTGCAATTACTTTTGCACCAGCTATACACACACACACACACACACACACACACACACACCCCACATTTTGCTTATCCATTCACCCATTGATGGACACTTGAGTAGCTTCCACATGTTAGCAGCTGTGAGTAATGCCGCTGTGAACATGAATGTGCAAATACTGTGCAGGCCGGGTGCCGTAGCTCATGCCTGTCATCTCGGCACTTCGGGAGGTAGGAGGATCACTTGAGCCGAGGAGTTTGAGACCAGCCTGGGCAACATAGTGAGACTTCCGTCTTTACAAAAAACTTTTTAAAATTAGCCAGGCATGGTGGCACATGCCTGTGGTCACAGTTACTCAAGAGGCTGAGGCAGGAGGATTGCTTGAGGCCAAGCAGTCGAGGCTACAGTGAGCCATGATCATGCTACTGCACTCCAGCTTAGGCAACAGAGCAGAACCTATGTCTCAAGAAAAAGGAAAGAAACACAGATACCTCTTTAAAAAACCCGGCTTGCAATTCTCTTGTGTATACACGGAGATGTGGGATTGCTGAATCATAGGGTAGTTCTATTTTTAATTATTTCAGGAGCTGCCATACTATTTTCCACAGGGCCTGCACTGTTTCTCATCCCCACCCACAGTGCTCAGGGGTTCCAGTTTTTCCATCCTCACCAGCACCTATTTTCTGTTCAGTTGTTGTTGTTGTTGTTGTTGTTTGAGATAGAGTCTTGCTCTGTAGCCCAGGCTGGAGTGAAGTGGCTCGATCTTGGCTCACTGCAACCTCCACCTCCGGGTTCCAGTGATTCTCCTGCCTCAGCCTCCCGAATAGCTGGGATTACAGGCACGTGCCATCATGCCTGGCTAGTTTTTGTATTTTTAGCAGAGATGGGGTTTCACCATGTTGGCCAGGCTGTTCTCGAACTCTTGACCTCAGGTGATCCACCTTCCTCGGCCTCCCAAAGTGCTGAGATTACAGGCATGAGCCTCTGCGCCTGGCCTATTTTCTGTTTTTTTTTTTTTTGATAGCAGCCATCCTAACGGGTGAGGAGCTGTATCTCAGTGTGGTTTGAATTTGCATTTCCCTAATGCTGAGTGGGGCTAAGCATCTTTCCATGTGCTTGTTGGTCATTTGTATGTCTTCTTTGGGCAAATGCCTGTTCCAGGTCCTGTGTCCATTTTGGAATCATTTTGATGGTGTTGAGTTTTAGGAGTTCTCTCTATATTCTGGATAGTGAAATCACTTATGGATACTTGGTTTGCAAGTATTTTATTCCATTCTGTGACTTGCCATTTTATTTGGTTGATAGAATCTTTTGATGGACAAAACTTTTGAATTTTCATGAAGTCCAAATCGTCTATTTTTTTTTTTCTTTTGCTCATTGTGTCTTTGGTGCCGTAGCCAAGAAATCAAATCCAGTGTTGTGACATTTTGCCCTCTGTTTTCTTTTAAGAGTTTTATAGTTTTGTTCTTTTAGGTCTTTGATCCATTTTGAGTTTATTTTTACATATGTTGTTATATATGTGTAAGGGTCCAATTTTACTCTTTTGCATGTGGGAGTCCAGCTTTCCCAGCACCATTTATTGAAAAGGCCACCCTCTCTGAAATCTCCGAAAAGAGATTTCAACAAAAATGGCCTTAGCACTTTTGTTGAAATCTCTTCACCATATGTGTGAGGGTTTACTCCTGGGCTCTCCGTTCTGTCCCACTGGTCTGCACGTCTGTTTTTATGCCGGCACCACACTGTTTTGGTTACTGTAGCTTTGTCATAAGGTTTGAAATCAGGCAGTGTGAGTTCCAGCTTTGTTCTTCTTTTTAAGATTGTGCTGAGGCTGGAGTATGTTTTACTGAGTGTCAGCATCATCCCCTCCTACAGTAATTAGGCCTGAGGAGGGCATCACACTGTTTCTATTGGCAAATGATCCTGCCATTGAGTAGCTTCTGTCACCGAGTGCTTCATGAAGTCACTATGGAAGGCACATGGCTTGTGGACTATGACCTGCTGCTGTGGTCCAAAATAATAACAATAATAATACACGATTGTTGCTGCCGTTAGCAACAGGATGTTCTTACACCATTCCTCCAGTTTGGCCCAAGAGTGGAGATACTCAGGTTCTCCCTCACCCAGCCCATTCTATAGAGAAAGAAGCTGAGACCCAGAGAGGGGCAGGCACACAGGTGACTTCAGGGCCTGAAAGAGGACTTGGGGAAGGTCTGGGTGCTGACTAGCTCTGACTGGTCACATGGTGGGGGTGGCCTCACCCTGAGCCCGTCTGGAACCCTCCTTCCATGCCTCTGGTCTGCAGAAAGGAGCCCAAACCACCTTCCTTTCTTCAGCCCCCTGGCTGTGTGCTAGGTGGTGTAAGATGTGGGCAGCTCTGGGTGGTCTCATCAGCCCCCAGCCCCACATCAGGGTCAGGAGGGCTGCAGTCGGGGTGCACAGTCCATGACGCCGGGGTTCGTTTGCCTAGGGAAGGGTCATTGTTGCGGGCATCATGCAGGGCATCACTGTAGGTGCCCAGACCACAGCCTGCCCTGCGAGGACGGCGGGAGCCAGGAAGAGAGAGCAGAGTGTGGTGCACACCTTTCTGCCCTCTTGAAGTTCAATTTTGCCCCATGAAATGTTTCCAAAGCTCCCCTAAACCCAGACCTGCCCTCCAGGGGCTATGGGGTATAGGGAGGACCAAGGCACCCCCCACCCTACAGAGTTTGTGTTTATGCACAAACAGTAGGTACTGAGGGCCGGGGGGTGTGGGTGGGGTGTGGCTTCCCATGCGGTGGGCACTGGAGCCTGTGTGGCCTGGCTTGGTCCCTGGCCCTGCTGTTGACCTGCTATGCTGTCTTGGGGCACTGACTCCATCCTCTGTTCCTTGGCTTGGGGGACGCATCCTGCTCTGGGCAGGGCCTCGTTGTGAGTGGGAATCAGCCCACTGCGGGTAATTGAGGAGGACTCAGGGGCCGCAGCTGGAGGGAGAGAGAGGACCCTGCTCTCGATGGGCAAAGAACAGAGCATCCAGAACTTACGTCTACAGCAGGGGAATTCGAGGCAGGGCTAGCGTGAGCCCGGTCACCCCTCAAGGCCTCCCGACAGACGTGTGCAGAGCCTCCCCATGGATTCAGGGAGCTTTGGCTCAGCCCTCACGAGCCTACCCTGCTCTGGAACGTGGGCCCACCCCCACAACAGGCTGACCGGTTCTGCCCTCATGTCCCTCTGCAGGGGACAGTGAGTCAGTGGCCTGTGCCACACAGGGGTGAGCAAGAGGGAGGGGGCAGGCCAGGCTTGGGCTGACGTGGCTGGCTAGGGAGCTGGGATGGGATGGCAGGTGTGCGGCTCAGGAGGACAGGGCTGCCTTCGTGTTTGAGGCCTCAGCATTTGAGGCTGCTGATGCCCATATCCCCAGATGCCAGCCACATCCCTGTTCTTTAATGGGTCTCAGCCTGTGGCTATCACCTTCTGTGCTGGGACAACCCCTGGGGGTCCTCTCTTCAGGCCGGGTGCTCAGGAGGGGCAGCAGTTCTCCATGCGGACGTCCTCCTTTGTTGAGGTGGCCAGGCCTCTCACTCAGGCTGCCATGGGCTGGCTGCAAAAGTGGCATGGACACAGAGCCCTTTGAAACAGAAGCCGGTGGCCTGGTGGAGGCCGCTGCCCTTTCTTGTGGTCCTTGGGCCTGGGACCAAACCTCCACAGGGATAGGAGGCCCCATGGTTGGGGGTATGCTCTGCCCAGGGGACGCCTTCAGCTTGGTGATTGTCTGTAGGGCTTCTTGGCCTTGGGTGACTTTTTCCCCAGGTGACATCTGACAACATCCAGAGGCCTTTTTGGTTGTGACCAATGTGGGGAGGGTGGGGTTTGTTCTAGGCAAAGTGAGTTGAGACTGGGCATGCTGCTAACACCCTGCAGTGCCCAGGATGGCCCCACCGCAGTGACCCCACCCCGCCGTCAGTCATGCCCAGCTGCTCCAGGGCGCCCTAGCCCACTGCGATTCCAGCACGTTCTTCCTGACCATCGAAAGTGATTTCTTTTTCTGGAACATGATTCCCAGTTGGTTCCCGCTCAAACTCGCTGTTTTCTTGTGTTTACTTTGTGTACTTTTAGCTGATGACGTTGACTCTCTCTATGCCTGGGCTTCTTTGGCCCTGTCCAGAGATCACAAGGCACCTTCTTCTAGGCTGCCCCTCCCTGTCCCCAGACCATCAAGGCCATCTCAGGCTCACAGCAGCCTTCTGGTGGGCACTGGGGTCCCCATTTTGAGGATCAGGAAACCAAGCCTCAGGCAGGAGGGCTAGGACTGCCAGCTGCTGACTCTATCCCAGAGACCTCTGCACCCAACCCGGTGCCCCTTCTGCCCCAGACAGTAGTGATCACTCCACTGGGCACCACCAGCCATCATGGCCCTTCACGGTTACTGGGCCCTTCTCATCTGGCCATGCACCTGCTGCTGCACACAGAGTGTGGGGCTACAACTCCCATGTGAGATGTCCCAGGCCGGGTGCTTTCAAAAGCGTGGCTTTCCATGATTCTTTGGGGTTTTACCACGGGAGTCATATCTTCCTTTCTATTCATTCCTTTTTCTTCTATAAAATGAGTCAGCTTCCAGAGAGGCTGATTGAAATTCTGTCTCATCAGTGGTGTCCATACCAGCGGCCCAGCTGAGTCAGGAGGAGCTCTTAATGCTCCACCCAGTGACCCAGAGTCACTCCACGAGTTCTGTGCCACCCCCGCCCCGGTGCAGGAGACAGCCCCTCCTGCAGATGCTGGCCCTAGACCGCACAGCGGGGTGGGTTTGTGGTCCTCCTGCTGATGCTCGCCCTAGACCACACAGCGGGGCGGGTTTGTGGTCCTCCTGCAGATGCTGGCCCTAGACCGCACAGCGGGGTGAGTTTGCGGCCCTCCTGCAGATGCCCCTAGACCGCACAGTGGGGCGGGTTTGTGGTCCTTCTGGCTCACCCTAGACTGCACAGCGGGGCAGGTTTGTGGTCCTCCTGGCTCACCCTAGACTGCACAGCGGGGCGGGTTTGCGGCCCTCCTGGAGATGCTCGCCCTAGACTGCACAGCGGGGCGGGTTTGCGGCCCTCCTGGAGATGCCTCTAGACCGCACAGCGAGGGGCGGGTTTGTGGGCAGGAGGCTTTCTCTCGTGTGCTCTTTCTTCTGCCTGATTCATTAGGTGGCATCTCTGGGGCATCCACAGGTTCCTGGCACTGGGCAGACTCCTGGCTCACGGTGGCAAACCCAAACAGAGCTCCCCCTGCCCTCAGGGAGCAGAGACATGGGGGCCACCAAGAGGGAGACTCTTGGTTTACTCATAGTGAGACCTGCTCATCTGCTTAGCCCTCAAACCCCAGTCCGGTGTTACTTTTTAATCCCTGAAACCTGGCATGAAGCAGAGTCCTTGTCCCCTGAGCAGTCAATAAACACTTGAGCTGTGCTCTGGAGGAGGCTGGAGAGGGCTTTCCCAGCTGGGCTCACCAAGGGCAACCCCTGGGGCAGGGCTGTGCTTTCTAAGTCTGCTCCTAAGCTGGCCCCTGGGGTGCTCTTGGTCAGAGCACAGTGAAAGCTCTTGGCCCCTTTCAGCGCAGGTGGCTTGTGCTACTAGAATGTACCCCAGGCTCAGTGAGTGGGTCTCACGGATGCAGAGAGAAGCTCACCATCTCTGCCTGGCCTCATCACCTTCCCCAGCCTCATCCCCTGTGCCTGTCACCACAACCCCGTGCCTGCTGGGCCAGACCCCTCGCAGCCTCTGCCTCTACCTGGACAGCCTTCTCCTCCGTATCTGCTCGTCAGAGTCCAGAACCCCAACTTCCAGTCTCAGCTCCAATGTTGCTTTTCCCATGATGTGTTCCCAATCACGGAGACCCTCCTGCCCTGGCGGTTTCATCGGCATCTTGGATTTCGAGCAGCTCTTCCCCCAGAACTCACGGCTTGGTCTGCGTTGTGTTTGGTCACCTGCGTGCTCGCTCTCCCCGCTGTCCCCCAGAACTCATGGCTTGGTCTGCATTGTGTTTGGTCACCTGCGTGCTCGCTCTCCCCGCTGTCCCCAAGCACCTCGGGGACAGAGAGGGTCTCAGTCATGGCTGGGTCCCCTTCCCACCATGCCAGGGCTGGGCTTCCACGGGCGGGTGCCTGAGGTATCCTTGCCCTTGGTGAGCCCGGCTGGGAAAGTCCTCTCCAGCCTCCTCCAGAGCACAGCTCGAGTGTTTACTGACTGCTGCAGGGGGCAAGGACTCTGCTTCGTGCCAGGTTTCAGGGATTAAAAAATGACACTGGACTGGGGTTTGAGGGCTAAGCAGATGAGCAGGTCTCACTATGAGCAAACCAAGAGTCTCCCCTGATTCCACCCCTGCCGCTGTAGCCTCAGGTCCCGGATTCCAGCAAGGACAGACATGAAATCACACCTGCATGTGCACATAGATGTAGGCACATCTCGGCTTCACTCCTGGTGGCTCTGACCTGTAGGCCCCTGGGGCAGGGAGCTGGGGAGAGGGGAAGGGCAGGGCCCTGGTCATCATTAAACAACCATGTGAACACACAGGGTTCTGTCTGGCCTAAACTGCAGATTGGTGGTGCAGAGGAGGGCAGGTCTGGCGACGCTTAGGGAAGCAGAAATGGCAGCTCCAAGCTCCGTTACTTTCTCAGTGCTCCCCGATCCTCTTTAGTCTGGTGGTCCACTTTGATTTCTGATCTTCCTCTAGATTTTTTCTTAGGTTTTCTCCTATGTTACATTAAACATGAGGCCTTGTGAAAACTTGACTTCTTGACTTCTCCCCTCAGTTTCTTCTTCAGTGAAATGCGTGGGGGCATGGCGAATGAGGTAGAAGCGGGGTCTTGGACCCTGGACCCAGCTGGACACCTCTGCCAGCTTTGGTCATTGAGGATCTAAGCTGTGACATGGGTACGCAAAGAACCTACCTGAGCTCTTCTCTAAAATGCCAGACTGGGAGCCCTCGGTCTCAGGAATGCCGAGTGGGCGAGTGAACCCATATCCCCCAGTTTTGTGGGTGCAGTGAGGGACTGGAAGGCCACCTGGGCCTCTTCCTAACCGTGTGATGAGGCGCAGTCTCTTCCAGCTTCCCGGTCTCAGGTTCCTCATCTACAAAGCAGAGCTGATGGGGGTTGAAGGAAGTAAATGCCAAGTGGTTGGCCCGGCACCTGCCCCATTCTGGGTCCTCTGGTAGGACAGTTCATGATTGTTATTAGCAGTAGGATTATCATTTTACTGATTACACCTTATCTGCTACTGTTAAAAGCTTCCTTACCTAATTTTAAAGAGGAGCTTGAGGCTAGAGCGTAAACCTAGACCACTAAAGGGGTGTCTCACAGAAGTCAAATTATATTTAAATTCCACCAGGGAGCAAGCCTGATACTTTTGCTTTACTGAAATAAATCTTTTGGTAAAATCCCATTTGTAATTCAAATAATCTCAGCTTGGTTTTAGTTTTGATTCTTTCTTTTTTTTTTTCAGAGGCAGGGCCTTGCTGTGATGCCCAGGCTGGAGTGCAGTGTCTATTCAGAGGCACAGTCAGAGCTCACTGCAGCCTCAGACTCCTGGCTTCAAGCCTCATGAGTAGCTGGGACTTTAGGTGGACATTATTGTGTCTGGGTTTCTTGTCTTTATTTTTAACTTAGTTGTTTTTTATTTTCCTAGTGGGGTTTTCCTGATGTAAAAACCTATCATTGTAATAATCAAATGCCAAAGTGAAATATGCCTATGATACATGCCCCACATTTTTTTTTTTTTTCTTCTTTGAGATGGAGTCTTGCTCTGTCACCCAGGCTGGAGTGCAATGGCATGATCTTGGCTCACTGCAACTGCCATGTCCCAGGTTCAGGTGATTCTCCTGCCTCAGCCTCCCAAGTAGCTGGGACTACAGGCGTGCGCCCCCATGTCCGGCTAATTTTTGTATTTTCAGTACAGATGGGATTTTGCCATGTTGGCCAAGCTGGTCTTGAACTCCAGACCTCAGGTGATCCACCCACCTCGCTCTCCCAAGTGCGGGAATTACAGATGTGAACTGCCGCATCTGGCCTGTGCCCCACTTTTAATACATGAAAAGTAACTGGTTTTGTTTCTGGGTTTAGTCTTTCCAAATCTATTGTAGTTATTATTAATGGGTCTCTTTTTCTTCTGGGAATTCTAGATTTCTTTTCCTGCTGATGTTTTAGAAACTCAGGCCTGGAGGTGGCTTTGGGGGTCACCAGCCCTCATTCCCACCCCGGCAGGAATGCCCTCTTCTGCTACGGCAGGACCTCCTCCCCATTTCCCAGGGAGCACCTTCGCCCTGCTCACCGTGCCTCCCTTGGGCTCTGCTGGCCTCTGTCCCTGGTGTGGCCCATGAGGCTGAGAGTGAGCCGGAGCCCTGAGAGGTCAGGGAATGGCCTCAGCCAAGGGTCCATTATTGGGGGCCTGGTGGCCAGGCCCTGAGCTTTGCTGGAGATTTGGGGTGACACCCCCTGCATCCAGCCTGTCGCTGGCCCTGCTGGCTCCTGAGCCGTGGAGACCCGGGCCACTGCAGCAAGCCTGGCCTTCATGCCCCTCTGAGCCTCCTGGAGTGCCTTCAACTCCGCTGCTCTCAAACGCTTCTCTAGGCTGTGCCTAATTTCGGAAACAACACCGAGATGCTCCCCACGGATAATCATTCTTGGTGTCGTTTCTTACACCCGTCCTGCATCCAGTCCACATGCACAGGGCAGATTAGGGGCTTGTCAAGCATTTCCTAGGCATTATCTTATTTAATTCTTGCTGAGCACGAGGTGGTGGACAGAGACTGTCGTTCCCATTTTGAAGATGCAGAGCCTGAGGCTCACGAGGGACTGTGGCTTGTCCAGGGTCACAGAGCTGGTGGGCATGCCGTGCACCTTGGCCTGGTGGTCTCACCCCCGCCAGGGAAGCTTTGAGCGCACCCGCCCGTCTGTGCCCCAGGCTCTCGCTCGCCTGTGTTTTCCAAAGTGGAGATGTGGATTTTCGCTGTTAGAGAGCAGTGAGGGCCGGTCGTGCCCATCCTGTCCCATGAAGGCTGGAGGGGCATGTCCCAGGCTCTCTCCTTCCCCCTCGGAGCCCCTGTGGGACCCCATTGAATTTCCTGAGTCTTGTCAGTTCCATCTGAATCATGGTGACAATGCTTTTTCCTTATTCTGCAGAGAAAATTCTGATTTCTCAACTGGAAGGTGGTGGTTTGGGCATGAGGCAGTGCACCCTCCCCGTCTCCCCAGGGCCGTCTGCCCCTGCCACCTGGGAAGGAGCCAGGTTCTCAGAGAGCTGGAGCCAGCCTCTCTGCCAGCCCCTTCTCATCTTCATTCAGCCGAGAATTTAGTGCAACCCAAATTTCTAGACAAAATGGAAAAAGCACAAGCCGGTGTCGGGCGTGTTCAGGCGGCTGTTGGCGCCACGCGGAAATGTGTTCGTATTTGGATATTTAAATAAAATATTGTGCTCTCCTCCACATGCTTGGCCATCTGTGGGCACAGCTTTCCCACACTCTCGGCGGCTGTGCTCGCCCAGCATGGATGTCTGGGCTCTCGCTTGTTACAACAAACTTCACGGGATGTCACACCCCGCACGAACGGGCTCCCCGACTCACTTCCTAGCGACGCCGGACTTGTCTTGGCTCTCGTGTGTGTGTGTGTGTGTGTGTGTGTGTGTGTGTGTGTGCGTGCGCGCGCATGCATGGGTGAGTATTTTAAATCATAACTCTTCTGGAGAAAGCGTTTTTGGGTTTACTTTTGAGTAATAGTAGCTTTGGGAGTTGAGGTTTCTCACTGCTCCCCCTTTCCTGTCCCAGACGCCAACAAGAGAAACCCCCAGCCATTCTTTGGGGAGTCCTGCTCCGGGCTGGGCCCTGTGTCTTGGGCCCTTGTGTTGAAATGAGGCCTCACATCACAGAGCCTCTTGCTGAGTTCCTGGCACCCCATCGCAGCATCTGAGAACCATTTGTTGTCTAGAGAAATGAATGTCCATTTTCTTCTACCTCGTCCCTCCCTCTGCCCCGGTGCTGTCCATGAGGCTGGAACTGCCCCAGTGCATGGACATCCTTGACCTCTTCACGCAGTGAGGAGCAGCAAACTCTTGAAGGGCCTGAGGATTTGCCAAGCACATTTGTGTCTTGGCTCAGGGGCTCTGTCCCGCAGCCATGCAAAGCATGTTCCTGTTTCACAGACGCATGGACAGAGTCCCTGCCCTTCATGTTCTCTCAGCCTCCGGCCACTGGCTTTCCCAGACCTGATGTGATGCCCTAGGGGACACTGAGGGTCTTTTATTGCTCACTGAGCCTCCCTTCCCGTGACACCCGTTTGATGCAGGGAGAAGGTGCAGGGCCTGACACCTGGTGTGTAGCGGCCAGGGGCAGCTGCAGCCTCTGCAGGGGCCTCCCAGGGTCTCCCACACAGGTAGCTCTACCATGGCAAAGGTGGAGCGTGGGCTTGCCCTGCCCCGCACTTTCAGATAGACTGGCTGTACAGTGGGCCTTCTGTGCCCGTGGCCCCTGCTGCCCAGGGCTCAGGTGGAGGGGTAGCCTTCTCCTTTCCTACCCTCAAAGGAGGAACCAGCCCCATTCTGAGCCCTCCATGCCCGGCAGGGGACTCGCTTTCGGTCATTTTGCTTGCTCTCCTGTCATTCTCACTGCTGGAACGTCGTCCCTGCCCTGCGGCTCCGCTCTGGATGGCCAGCGGTATTTTCGAAAGCACCTTGCGGCCGGGCGCAGTGGCTCACGCCTGTAATCCCAGCACTTTGGGAGGCCGAGATGGGCGGATCACGAGGTCAGGAGATCGAGACCATCCTGGCTCACACAGTGAAACCCCGTCTCTACTAAAAAAATACAAAAAATTAGCTGGGCGCAGTGGCGGGCCCCTCTGGTCCCAGCTACTCGGGAGGCTGAGGCAGGAGAATGGTGTGGGCCCGTGAGGCGGAGCTTGCAGTGAGCTGAGATCGCGCCACTGCACTCCAGCCTGGGCAACAGAGCGAGACTCTGTCTCAAAAAAAAAAAAAAAAAAAAAAAAAAGCACCTTGCATGCACCTCTGGGCTCCAGTGTACTGGCTTGTGCCCCACCTTTCCCAGGCTAGTCCTTAGGGTGCAGGCCTGGGAGTCTCCCTCTCCCAAGGCTGCCCAGAGCACTGATGCCCAACACCGTGCCTCTGCCAAGGGAAAATCACAGATGTTCTTTGTCTGAAATGTGCAAGATTGCCCTCCTCAGCTGCCTCGTCTTCAAAGCTGGACGTGGGTGCAGGGCTGGAGAGGGGTGGGTAGGGGAGAGGTCAGCTCCTCTGCCCCTTGGAGTCCCCTTTGGCTCCTGGCCCCAGCCTGGCCTCAGGTCCTTCGAGGAACCCCCCACCTTAACAGATTTTTACATTGAGATCTCATACTTCCAAATTGCATGAGTAGGTTTTATGAATGGGATGGGGGTTCTTGAACCACCAGGCCTTGCTCTTGCATCCACAGGTAGGATGAGAGACCGTGGTCATCTGTGCAGAGTTTTCAGGAGGAGTTCCATTCAGATGAGAAGCGAGATGAGTGAATGAAGGATTTGGCTGGATATACTCAGCTTAGCTTTTGGGGAAGAGAGTCTGGGATTTAGATGAGAAGGTGGCACCTGGCCTGGTCGAGTCCTGCCTGTGTGCAGGTTTGGCATGGGGCCTTCCATTTGCTCTGAAGGGTGGGTGCCACTGTCCCTTCCCACAGAGGAGTAAACTGAGGCTCACAGCCAGACCCCGGGCCCCTCACCGATGGTGATCCGGCATTCGTAGCACCCCCACAGGTTTCTCCTCTGGCTTGTATCTTGTTATTTATTTTTTACAAGGAATACATTTCAGGGAACCATAGCTCTGGGGGTACTCGAGGTTGCAGCATCAGGACCGTCAGGCTGGGCTTGAGGCGGCAGCTCTGCCGGCCGTTCCCCGGGAAATACAGGCCATTCATCATACTGCTCAGGCCCACATATGGTTTCAGCAATAAACTATCCATGTTTATTCATCCAAGAAAAGAAGAGGATGCTGCTGGAGTTGCATGCTCCTGCCAGTCCATCAGCGCTGTGAGTGCAGAAAGTCCCTCATTTAGGGACCTCTGGAGCCAGCCTTGGGTCCTGCCTGGTGCGTGCAACTGTGTGGGAGCCACCAGGAGAAAATGTGTGCAAGTGTTAAAGGCACACAGAGTCACCGGAGATGGTAATGACAATGTTTTGTTATCTTTATGCTGTTTTCTTTGCATGCTTGTTAAAACGTGGAGTCAGAGTGTCTGAGACGGACCCTAACAAGGCCCTTCTAATCAGACCCGGAATGCTTCTGTCAGGCAAGAGAAAAATGCTTAGCTCGAACAAAGCTGCGTTTTCCCCCCAAGAAACACATTTGTTTAAAGATTGGGCTGTCAATTTGTGAATCAACATTTCGGTTTTTTGCTCAGACACCAGAGTTGTGCTGCTCTTCCCCCAAGAAGGGGGAATGATACAAAGCTGCTGTTTGTTGTTGGAAGGAAGTAAACTTCATCAGGTCGACTTAGATGTGTGTTTCAAATGTCACTCAGTACCGCTTTCTTGTAATGAAACGCTGCATACAGATTTCTTCCTGAGGCTCAGGGGGATTAGACCCAGTAAAAGAAGAATTCAGTCTTCCTGGCTGTGGCGCATCAGAGTGAGAAGTTTAAAATCCACAATTTATTCAAATATTGATATTTCTACTTGTCAGAAGAGAGGGGCCTTGAAATTTCCACTGAGCACTGTTGTCAGAAGAATTGCAAGAAATGTGTCAGATAATTCATAAACGGAGTTCACTACTGTGAAATCAGTTGGGAACAGGGAAAAAATATCTTCTTGTCGATGTAGAATAGGGGCAATATAACAGAAAATAGCACTCACTTTTCCATCATGTCAAGCAAATGCTCAATTTGGGCCAGGTATTTTTTTAAACAGCCTGCTGCTCCTAGAGAAGCCTAGAATGCATGAAAAATGTTTTGAGTTCTGCTTTGTAGACAAGAGATCTGTTTGTTGTTTTTTCCCCTCTGAGACCTCTATTTCCCATCCTGCAGGAGCCAATCAGGAGGCAGCTGCTGGCGGCCTTGGTGAGCAGGCAGCTCTGCATATGGTTTGCATTAAGGCCCTAAAAAGCTGTGAAGCGCCTGGTAAGGATGTAAAGGCCTGGTGTAAATTCCACACTGTTGATAGTGGGGAGAGGAGCCGCAGGGCCCTTCCTAGGGTTCCGGGGTCCAGCTTGCCTTTTCCTCTACCTTGGAGGCCAGGAGTGGAGGGCGATATTCCATGCGCGGGAAAGAGCCAGTTTAGTTGAAATTCTTGGTGCGCGAGGACCTGCCCCGACTTTTGTACTTCGCGGTGGGCCAGTTGCTCCTGTGGGTCCTAGCGGGAGCCCTCTTCATTCAGTGGCATTCCTTCACGGGGAATCCCACACGGGTGGACGTGCACACCCGGGCATTGAGTTTCTGTGCACATGTGGCTGAGGTCACGTGTTCGTGCTGGGCCATGCGTTGCACTGGGGAGGAAGCAGGCATGCATTTCCTCCACGAGGCCTCGCGGAGACCCCTGTGCCCACTCCAGTTGTTTCTTTGTTGGCAAAGCTCCCTTCGGCTGCTGGACGGGCCTCCCTGTGCATGAGAGGGCACTTGGAAGTCCACCTGGGCTCGGGCTTCCCAGCTTGGCGTAGGAGTTGGGGGTCACCATTTCCCCCAAATCAACGATGAGATCTCATTCATGCTGTTTTCCATAGCAGTGCTTTGGCAAAGCCGGTTCTGAATGACAGGTCAGCTAACTGTCCCTGCCCCGTGAGCCCAGCAGCAGCCCCCAGCCCCTCCTCACCCCGCTTCCCATCCCATGCCCACCAAAGAGGCTGGAGCAGCTGAGGCAGGCAGATGCCTTTTCTTCACGGCCTTTTGGACACTATTCCAAGCTTCAGGGGTCTGGGTGGGGATGTGGGTTTCTGAAATGGGATGGAAGAGGGAAGTGATTGGAGAATGGATAGGGGAGGGCAAATGGGGCAGAGCAGAGGGAGGTGGAGCAGGAGTGAGAGAGGATCCAGGACAGTCTAGAGAGAAAGGGCCTGTTAGATAAACTGAGGACAGTCCTCTAAGCCAAGACTTGGGATGTGTCTCTGCAGTGCTTCTGTCCAGCCGGCTGTGGGATAGGAAGACCTGTGGGTCTCTGTACCTATCAGGCTGGGAGAAGTATCCCTGTGACCTTACCCAGTGCTCTGGGGCCATGGCTCCTGGTCTGGCCCTGGCTCACCCTTGGGCTGGAGGTCCCTCACAGCTGTGGGGCTTGGTCACTGCCGTGGGCCGTGTGGGAGCAGAGGCATGCTTTGCTCTGTTATAAAGGACTGACCCCGTTCTCCATGGGCCCTGCAGTTACCTGGAAGGCGGGGGGGGGGGGGTTTGGAGCAGGCAGTGGGTGGTGGTGGGTCCTGAGCCTCTGCGCTGAGCTCCGTGTGGGCAAATTGTTTCGTCAGCAGCTTCGGCCATGGCCCTGCTGGCACCTGTGCCCCAGGAGTGGATATGCCAGGCTGCGGCAGCAGTAGAGCTGCTTGGAACCCTCCCCTTGGACCACGTGACCATGCAGAGGACAGGTTTGCGGACAGAACTGCTGCTGAGCAGGGAGGCTGGGGGTCTAGGAAGGATTTTAGGGTGCTGTCTCAGTGTGGGCTAGAGCGTGCTGAAGGCCTGTGCCCTGGACAACTTTGTAACTTTAATTTTTAATCGTGTACCTGGGGCTCTGGGGGAGGTGATGGGGGAAAGAAGGAGGGACCCGCAACAGGGAGCATAGGAGCTGGGTGGACGATCCGTAGATCTGGCATCTTGGACAAGAAAAATAGGGCCTTGCATTGATATATTGAGATATTTTTCATGGAGATTTGTTGTATATCTGCCAAATTGTGGTTGGGGATGGCTCTCTGGACCCTTCCAATTTGGATTTTAGGATCATCAGTGTGGTTACTTCTGACTTGGTTTGTGAATATATGTATATGTATATTTGTATGTTTTTTTTGTGTGCGTGTGCATACACATAGCTATTTTTTGGTTTTTAATTCTGTAAGTGTTAGGGGCGGGCAGGGAAGGAGAGCAGTCCCTTTTGTTAAAGACAACAGATGTGGTTAACTCTTCTTTCAGGCCCCGTACCGGCCAAGGGACTTAAGTATGTGTACAGTCTGTGCTTACGGGACACATGTCAAGTAATTGAAGGCTCCGATTCCCTTCACAGAGGGGACTCAGGCCTTATTTGGGCAGAGCTCTGGGGTGTCTGCCCCGCGCGGCTCCTGGCCCGGCGGCCCGAGTGGACCCCAGCCCCGGGCGGGCTCGTTAGCGCAGCTCTGCTGACGGCCTCCACGCCTGCCTGCAGCGCCAGCCTCCTCTCCACGCGTTGCTTACTGTCTGCTGGTGTCGGTGAATCTGTCATCAGCGCTGAGCAGAGCCCGAGCCCCTGACAGTGAGGAGGTAAACGCTCCCTGCCTGAATCCCCCATTAACTTTGTGAGGCGTATTGATTTCTTGTAAAAATAATGATATTGACAGGCCTTCCAGGAGTAATTGTTTCCAGAGCGCAGAGGTCAGAGTGGCGAGGGAAGGGTTGGGAGAAGGGCTTTCAGAGTCTGTGAGCCCAGGGGTGGGCGCTGCTGTTCCGGGGGGACCCCAGGGCCCTGGTGGCTGACGGTGTGCCACAGAGGGTCCCTGGCCAGCATGGGGGTTCGCAGGCTTGGATGGGGTACAAGCAGGCACCCAGCATGCACAGTGCTGCCCGGACAGCAGCCTCACTGGGCCACCTTCCCAGGTATGTTTTCTAGGCTTGACTTCCAGAGTTTGTCACAGTTGCTCTTGGGCTGATTTTTAAGGCTTAGCTGCTGCTCCAAAGATGGCAGCCCAGGCCAGGTGAGTGAGAACCCGTGGCCTTCCTCTGAGAGCCAGGGTGACCAGACGTGTGGCCTGTCCAGTGGCTGCTATTCCTAGGGAGTGTCACCTCCCAGGGCCACCTACTTTTCCAGCAGCACAAGGTTGATAACAGAGGGTCAGGGACTCTTGGGAGGGCAGGGCTAACTGGAGGCCAGAGAGGTCGCGAACAAAGTTACTTTCAAGAGTCTGTAGTGTCTGCACAGGAAGGATGTCCAGGAAGGGGTGCTGGTGTGAATTGCCCATGGTTTGGTGGGGGCTGGGGATCCCCGCATGCATGTCCATGGGATTTGCTTTCTTGCAAGAGAGACCCATGCAGAGGGCCTCTCCCCCCACGTCTGGCCTCTTCCGTGCAGGGCAGCCGTATGGAGATCATGGGTTCTGGGCCGTGGCATTTCCCAGTCATGGGAAAGTTAAAGGATGGAAGAGCCACCCTCTAGGAAGAGTAATCCCAGCCCATTCATTTTCAAGTTCCAAATGCCAGCAAAGGGGCAGAATAACTTTTAATTCAGAAGGAAAGCCTTCAGCACCTGTGCTTAAAATCAGAGTGGGCAGGTAAAGTCCACATTGTTAACTCTGACTACAGTTTGCGTATTAAAAGTATACTTTTAGTGTATCTTTAAGAAGCAGAGTTACTTAAAGAGGCAGTCGCATCGTGTTTAGAATTTGCAAAGAGTTGACGTATGGGCCGTATTTATTGGTGTAAACTGGATCACTCGCATCCTAAAAAAATGGTGGCCTTGCGCCTCTCGATGTCTGTTCCAGGCCAGGCAGTGGAAAGGAGGCGGAAACTGAACTCAGACAGGCAGCCACATGTGTGTATAGCTGGCCTGTGTCCATGATATCTCCTCTATGCTTCCCCCAAACGAGGGAAATCCGATCAACGCCACTAACGAACTGCAACGCGGCTTATCAATTAGCCGGGCCAGCGGCGGTGGCTGCGCCGATACTGGCTTTGTCTGAGTCTTCTTGGAGGAGTTGGTTTGTGTCACTCAAGGAAAACACCCTATTCAGGTATATCCCATCTCCTCTAACCCGTGTCCCCTTGCAGCACTATTTGGAATGAGATTTGTATTCTCCCTAATCCAATAACCGTTGCCCAGGACGGCCCATGTAGTTCTGCTGGGAAATGGTGTCCAGGCTTGTAGCAACATCTAATGGGTATTTAGGTGTGAACTAGCTGTGAAGTGTTAAATATTTACATGTGGAATGCCAATAGTAATTGTCCACTTTATCTGAGCTAGCCTAGGGAAATGTCTTATTTGTTTCCACGTTACTTCAATAAACAGAAAGCTGGAAAATCCTCCCGCTATTTCTTGGGGGCTTAGAATTAATAAAGCCAGGCGGTATAAAATATGTGCTTTGGGTTTTTGAATGATCACTTCTGCACCAGGTCATATAATATGGCTTTAACTCCATGTGGCCTGTCTATTAAGCAAGACGGGATGAGCCTCACAAATAATAAAAAATATTTATGCTTTTCTTAGTGATACTAACAAGGTAACATATCAGAGGAGAAATGGCAGGAGAAGAATGAGGTAGCTGTGTCTTATGGATCCACGGCTCAGTGGGGTCCCGGCCAGCTCCCATAAACACCCTAGGATTCTCTGTTCAGTGCTGCTATTATTCCACAAATTGTATTTTTTGCTTTTTGTTTGTGAAATCCAAAGTGTCATAAATGCCTCCGTCTCATCTATATTTGATAGTTAATATTAGTCTCAACCAGGAGAGTGCACTTTACATGCGACAATGTACGATTACCTGAGAGTGTTATTGCAAAGGAAAAAATCAATACCAATTTATAATTCACGATCGCAGTCTATCAGTTTTTATGGCTCTCTATCCAGTCTCATTAATTTTTTATTATGATTGACTGAAACTGAAAGATTTTTAACATGTTTCGCTGTTATTTATTCAACCTTAATAATTAAATAAACCTTAATTGGCTGTATTTCGAGGCATCTTGGTGCTGCGGCCAGGAAGGGTTGGGGTGACTATCCATTATTAATGCCACAGCACCTCACGTTTTCTTCTGAGGTAGCTCCGGGAAAGGATCCACCACGTACCATCACCAGAGCAAGAGAAATAGATTTTGTCGTCACCTAATCAAATTCTGTTTAAGAGGAGACCATTTGTTTTAATTCAAAATATAAATTATCAATAGCATCTCAAGAAACCTAATAAAATATTCCCGGAGCATTCCAAGTCGGTGCAGGGTACCTGTGCAAAACTTAGATCAGCAGCGAATATCTTGATTAATGAGGCCAAGGGGCCCGTGGCACGGAGAGCTGCAAACAGGGGCGCCCTCGCCCAGGGTCTCCCAATTGGTGGTTAACGGGTCCCTTTGAAAGGTGATTGACAGATGGAAAATTGCACTTTCAAATTTCATCCGTATTCATTTCAGTTGTTCTTCTACATGTCAACCGCTTCCCCCTTCTCCGGCAGGCCAAGGCTGTATACATTAGCTGTTTCCACAGTGGAAAAAGAAGCAAGACAATCCTGTGTTTGAGCACTCTGAAGGAAAATCAATCATGTCATAAGTGAGAAGTATGGATAAGTTTGAACTGTGGCAACTTTCATCATTTCATTTCTGGCCACGCTGGTGGGTTTTCGAGTGTGCAGGGCTGCGGAGAGGCAACCCCAGCTGGTGGGAGAGAATAAGAAGTATAATAGAGTTGGGCTGAAAGGGAAATTTTTTTTTCCCTGGTATTTGTCAAGTAAGTTTCTTGTGGTATTGCACAGAAGGAATATGAAACCCTAAGATTATATACACTGGACATTTTGACAGAATCGAAAAAAAAGCTTCTATTGACTGTGACAGGGATACACCAACCCTTCTCAATCAAACAATTGAGGTTTAGCCTGACGTTTTTTTCAAATTTTTGTTTTCACAGAACTCTGTAATCTTAGAAACAGCCAACTGTAGGCATTTCTAGAAACAAGCCTATTGTTAAGGCCACCTCAGAACTAAGCAGAAGCATCCTCTGGTCACATAGGGACTGTCCCCTCCCTAGACTCACAGGAGGGTGTGACAGCACCCAGGAGAGGGCCTGTTCCACCCAAGGGTCCAAACAGAGCCCCCTGCCAGTGCAGAGAGGGCTTAAGAGGAATCCCGTACAGGGTGCGGAAACTCAAAGTTAGAGGAATCTGCAGCAGTTTAATCAGATCTATACATAGTACTGAACAGGGGCATCATTTTATATTGGCAATGCTGTGAAAACTGTGGGAGACGAACATGTTGCAATTTCACAATCTTGTTCTTAATATTATTGAAAGAGAGCTCTTCTTGGCAGTAATAAATTTAACACAAAAATCAAATACAAAACAAATTTATTCTTCCAGAGCTGATGCCCCAGTCATTTCTTTCTTGTCTTGCATTAAGCTTTAAAATCAACTGTCACTCCCTATCGATTGCATCTGAATTGTTATCTATATTTCTCAAAAGCGCTCTTGACAGTTAATACAGTGTAAATTATAATCTGGGGAAATGCTGCTTGTATTTGCCAGCAAATTGCTTAGATTCTGAGTAAGGCTGCTTTTATTCACCATTCTTTTCTTGTGGCCATCTATTCTAGTAAGGATCATTCAGGCCAAATTATTCCAAATTTACACTCAGCTAGTATGTAAATCATATTGTGGAAATCACTTTTGGAATCGCTGTAGAATGTGAAGCAGTGTTTGAGTGTCTGAGCATTGCATTAATGAAACAAATATCACCTCGGGGGCCCAATCCACGACGGCAGCCTTTGGGGGGAGGTTGCCACGCGGGGTGGAGGCGAGTTCAATTCCAGGGTTCCTGGGACCTGCAGTGGTTGGGAAGCCCTTCTCTTCCCCGCCACCATCCTGGAGAGGCCGATTCTGTGGTTCTTGCCGAGTTGTGTGACCTCCCAGAGGCCGCCATCCTTTAGAGATGGTGTGTGAGGGCCTGGGAGGATCCTCCATCCCTACTTCTCCATGGGGTGGGGAGGTCAGATAGGGTCAGTCCCTGGAGAGACCCAGCCTGCTCCTTAGACCAGTGGTGGCCAGTGGGCAGTGTGCACACCACACATGAAAGCCATCTAAAGTTTTGACTGCTATTAAAATTTTCAAGTAGCCACACTAACAAAGTAAAAAGAGATAATATTTTTATAATATAAAATATAAGAAATAATTTTTTCATTTCCAAAAGATTATTTCAATATGCAGTCAATATAAAATTGCTGACATATTTTAAATTTTATCTTGTTCACTAAGTTTGGGAATCTGGTGTATTGGACACATACAGCACATCTCCATGAGGACCAGCCCCTACCACATGCCTAGTTGCCACCTGTGGCTTGTGGCCACCATGTTGCACAGTGCACCCTGGAACCCTTCTGATGCCATCAAGGCCAGGACAGAGCTACACTTTCCCTGGGGTCTCCAGCCCCAAGTTGATGGAAAGACAAGGGCAGGGAAGAGCTGAGGGTGGAGCCCTGGGGTCTAAAGTCACCTCACCCCAGAGGGCACATTGCTAGTGGGATGAACTCACCCCTGAAAGGCAAAGCCTTGCTCTTTCTGGTTATCTCATGGACATGGTGGCAGAACCCTCATCTTATGGACAAATTTGACTTTGCTTCAGAAATGTCTCATGATTATAATCTTGTGTCTGTTTCCTACTCCACAAAAATTTGCAGTTGTAATGTTGGGAGCTATTTAAGGAGTTGCTTCTGTTCCTTTAGGAGTAACTAATTGTCTATTCATTTATTCATTCAAGAAATATTTATTCAAAATCTAATTTGAATTGAGGTGATTAAAATGTTCCTGCTCTAAAGGGTGGATGGATGGACGGATAGATCTATATAAATCATATGTCTGTGTCTATATATTTATATTATACAGTTCTATCCATACATGTCTGTCTCCATCCATCCATCCATCCATCTGTCCATCCATCCATCCATCCATTTGTCCATCCATCCATCCATCCATCCATTTGTCTATCCATCCATCCATCCGTTCATCCCTCCGTTTATGCATCCATCCTCTGTTCATCTATCCATCTGTGCATTTGTCTATCCATTCATCCATCCATCTGTCCATCCATCCATCTGCCCATCCATCCATCCATCCATCTAATCATCTGTCCATCCATCCATCCATCTCCATATTCATAGCCCTGTATCCCTTAGTATGTTTGGCAGGAGGTGGGAGAAACAAATGATTATAATACAGGAGAATGATGTGTTGGGGAATGATGACTCTGGGGTGATGCTGTAGCAAGCTAACAGTCATTGCTCAATATACCAAGTATCACTGTCACCAGTTAAGACCTAACCATTGGGTAGTGCAGGAACCCTGGAGGCTTTGGGGTCCTGGCCTGGGAAGATGAAGGGTCTGTGCACCCTCAGAGATGAGTTGGGGATGGGCATTCTAGGTGGAAGGGCATGGATTCCAAAGTAGGAGAAAAGGAAACTGCCTGCGTATCTTCCACCAACTATGTTATCCTGAACTAACTGAAGGAAACTTGGGTCATGGTTGTGAGTCATGTGACCTCCTCTTCTGAGAGTGGCAGTGACTTTTCCAGCGAGCCCTTTGGAATTGTGTATAGGGTTTTGAGGACAGAAAGAACAGATGGGAAGGAGAGTGGACTTCACTGGCTGATCATTCTGCCTCCATTTCTCAACTTTAGGATTGAATTCTATCTGAGACTCCTCTCCCAGCGGTAAAATGCTGTGATTCCTATGATGGCTTTGCAGCAATTAAAATTCCACCAAATGACTGCCTGGGGTCATGGACTCCCCATGACGGCAAGAAAGTGCCTCTCAGAGCACCTTTGAGAACAAGGATTTTACTCTCATCAAAAATCACATCCTCCTGCAGGCCCAATATGACCCCACCCCTGATTCTGTGGATCTTTATCCACTAGAAGAACCATTAGGAAATGTCTCAACAAGTATTTGTAAAACAATGCACCAGGATGTCTCTGATACATTTCCTCATCGAATAGGTTTAGTACTTGCAATTTGACATTGTTTAATGGGATTTAATATGAACTTTGTGAGGGTGTGATGCTATCTTAGCAATCTCTTTCTTCATAAATTTAGCACTGAGCACAGGTGCTTATGGAATGCTACATGGGTAAAACGAGCAGGTAGAATAAAATAACCACAGCTACTAAATGGCAGACACTTTGGGTCATTCCTTACAGGGAAGCCCAGTCCAAGGATTTCTATGCCCAAGGGCCTTCCAAACATCTCTTATAAAGAAAATAATAATTACTTTGGAAATTGGCCTTATGGTTTTGATATTGGCTTTGCATGAAATATTAGACTGAACCATATATACTGAACCAGTACATGCTCAAAACCAGCAGCTTCACCTGGGTCCATCTAATACTGGTGGAATGGAACTTCAGTTGGAGGCTAAAAACTAAGATGTCAAGAAAAAGGTGAAATGCATGTATGACTTTCATCAAAGCTGCAGAATTGTGTTGTGTTCTATTTGCTGTGTTGCTTCTGTGACTTGTAGGCGTTTTCATTCCAAATCCTGGAAGGCAGTGGTGGTGAGTTCATGGAAAAACACCTGTGAATCTTAAATACTTCTGGAATCCTGAGAGAGGCCGCTGTCTCTTGGATGTGAATTGGCATTTACCGGGCTGGGTAGGCCCAGGGGCAGGGTGGGTAGAAGCTGGCTCAGAGCACCTGGGCTCCTTCTGTCTTGCCCTGCCAGGTACCCCTTTCCACATGAGTCCTTGCTGTACTGAAGTCCTGTGTGTCTTGTTCTATTTTAATGCATTACTGACCCCAGGTCTCGGGTTATGGGAGTTCTTGTCGTACAGTTAGTTACACGCTCATAAAGAGTCTCACAAAGATGCTGTAACAAGCTAACAGTTGTTACTCAATACACCAAGTGTCATTGTCACCAGGTAAGACCTGACAGTGGCAGAGAGAGGAAAGGTGGTTACTGAAAAACGCAAAACACTGGGCCTGCCCCCTTGGGTTGTTTGTTCTGGGACTTTCTGCTGCTCTGGGTTTTATGGTGAACATCTTGATGGCTGTTACAGCTCCACTGTGACCGGTCCCATAGGGATGTACCTCCCATATAGTGTGCCAAGCTTCTGAACCCCAGTGGCCATGGATTGGAAATGGAAGGACGTCTGTGTACCCAGCACCCCAGGTCACACACCAGCCTTGAAGAAGATGGGCTCACAACTCTCGTTAAAGTGTTCATGGAGTCCATTGGTTTCCTTGCCGTGGAGTTAGGTGGACCACTTCACCGTGAAGCTGGAGAGAGTAGATGAGGCACTGAAACATAGTAAAAAAGATGTCTGGAAGTTCCCTGTGTTTCCCCAGCTAACTAGTTGTGGAGGACAACTAACTAGCTGCATTTTGTAGGGAACTAAGTGTGACGCCAGATGAAGTAAACTCACTTTCAATTCCCTGAAAGCTTCCCCAGTTGCAAAAGTTAACATGTTGCTTCCCTAGTAGGCACAGACTATAGATTTTGTATTAAAAGCATCACCTCAGCTATTAGGAAGCAGAGTTTGCATTTATCTATCATGGGGAAAGGTTTTACAGGTAGACGCTGAAAAGACAATTTGGGGATGCTGGTTAGCTGGAAAGCTGCGGATTCCGCCGGATTGTGATTTTCCATCTGGCCACACAGGTTGGGAAGCTGCAGTTGGGTGTGAGCTCTGCTGTCAGGCAAGAGTCCCCAACTGTGCACTGCAGCCCTCGCCACGAGGCCACCCCAACTCATTAAACCAGAGCAAACTGTACCGAGGGCGCCGCTGTGCGATTTTAATATTTGGTGCATGTGACAGGATCATTTTAGTGATTTGCAGGATTTATCTCCTCTTAAAAGTACTGCCTAAGGCTACTCTAATTGGTAGGAAAGCAAATTCCCTCTTCTCCTCCTGTCAGTCTTTGTTTTATTTACTGAGAACTGCCGAAACCTATTTACACAATAATGAGGATAAATCACCGGGATGCTTTCAACACAAAGAGAAATGTGGTGTGAGTTGAAAGCTGTACAATTAAAACAAAATTCCAGATATTCCTGAAGTGGTGTGTGCAGTTAGGGAGAGCAAAATAAAATTAAGACAAATGGTCGGATCGCACCCTGGACCAGCTCTGGAAGCTAATCAGGATCAGAATTCTAGAGATATTTTATGATGGGCAATTTCACTTGAAATGGCAATGAAGTAAATGCCTGTGAGTTACCATCAATATTTGTAATAAAAATAAACAATCATGCATTCCTCTAGCCTGCAAATAAACAGGGTAAGTTTAGGCGTCATAATTATGACATTGCTAGAGTGGTGGTAAGTCATGTGGAGATGTCAGCTGAGCACTGGCAGCCTCTGGCTTCTTCCCAGCTAAGAGGGCCACAGCCACTTGGATGAGACACTCCAGATGTACTTGACTGTCTGACCTGGAAGGACCCACTTAGATGTCAAGAGCATCCATCCTATGGTTGAGAATGGTTCTTATCGGAGGGCGTGCCAGAAAAAGACTCACCCACCAAAAGAATTATGGATGGAACCTGCCTTTGAATTGGGCTCTGATGGGTGTTGGGTAATACCTGGTTTTATTGGTTCCCAAGTCCCTGAACTTGGCCCCATGGGTGTTGGGTGATGTGTTCTTTCAATGGCTCCCAAGACCTTTGGATTTGCATTGGGATCTTCATCCTGCTCTGAGGTGCCCTCCCATGAAGTCTACCCAGCTTGCCTGTGGATGATGGGCGTCAAAGCCTGTGACAGAAAAAGCAAAGAAATCTGTATGCAGAAGTTCAGGAGCACCCCCTACGGTGCTCCCCATGAGTGCTCTCACAGGAGCACCCCCCCACGGTGCTCCTCAAGAGTGCTCTCAGGAGTACCCCCCTCCACGGTGCTCCTCATGAGTGCTCTCACAGGAGCACCCCCCTACGGTGCTCCTCATGAGTGCTCTCACAGGAGCACCCCCCTATGGTGCTCCTCAAGAGTGCTCTCAGGAGCACCCCCCATGGTGCTCCTCATGAGTGCTCTCACAGGAGCACCCCCTACGGTTCTCCTCATGAGTGCTCTCACAGGAGCACCCCCCTACGGTGCTCCTCATGAGTGCTCTCACAGGCAAAGCCTGGCTACAGCACCATCAATGTCGGGGGCTGTTTAGGAAATAAGATCTCTCATGAAAGATGTTCGAGTTAAACTTCCTCAAAGTGAGGAGAACTGGAGGCCCTTTGGCATCAGGCAGTGAGTCCAGGTCAGGGCATTGGGGGTTG
>NC_037677.1:126397268-126404768 GCF_003255815.1 Theropithecus gelada | reverse complement strand
GCATGTGTGTGCATGTTTCTGCATGTGTATGTGTGTGTCTGCATGTGTGCATGTGTTTGTGTATGTATGTGTGGGCATGTGGGCATGTGTGTGTATGTATGTGTGGGCATGTGTGTGTATGTGTGGGCAACATGTGTGTATGTGTGCATAGGTGTGTATCTGCACCTGCTTGACTTGACCCTGGGTATGCTTAGTATGTTTCTGGGGTCCAGGACCCAACTTTGTCCTGCTGATTTCTGCAGAGGATGACAGTTAAGGCCTAAGAATGCCAAACCCAGCTCTTCATGACAGTGCTGAGTGAGGGCTAGTTAGGGTATCATCAAAACCCGCTCTGCTCTCTTGGAGGTAAAAGGGTAAACTGTCTGAAAGACATCAAGAAATTTAAAGAAACCTTCTCTGGAGGGGGAAAATCTCTCTCAGATCACAAACAAAGCTCCTGGAGATGGCTCCTTGCAGGTACATTTGCAGATGAGCAGCTTCTCGGGCCGGCGCCTGCTCCGAAGATTAGCCGGGTGGTAATGTGTGGTGTAATTGCACCGTGTTGCTGTCCCCGAAGTGAAAACCTAATTGCCTGACAGGACGATAACTTTGTGGCACCCTCACCTTGTTAGGCCCTTTCTGATGCAGTTCAAATGCAGTGTGGCCGCAGGTGCGCCTAATTTACCTCGCTGCAGAACGTGTGGAGTTTAATTGCACAGTGGTTGTTAGGAAAAATTGGTGGGTGGAATATCAAGTGACTTACTGTATGCTGATGGCAGATGGTGTGAAGAGGCATTGTGAGCTAAGTGTATAGGTGAGGTGAGTTAATAAAAGATGTAAATTCTGGCCTAAAATGATGAGGCCTCATGGTATGCAAAAAAATTTAAGTGGCCGCCATTCTTTCCCCCATCAATTGGATTTTCTTCTGCCACAGTAAGAAGTCATCCAGGATATGCTGGGAGTGCACTTAGAGAGATGAGTCTTGGTCAGTCGAGTCTTTTCATTTTCTGATATTCTAATTGCCAGCAAGGAACCTTGAAAATTGTGTGAAACTTCATCAAAAATTAATAATCACCAAGTAGGACAGACGATAGTTTGGGAGAAAATAGAGAAAGGTTTGTGTTGATGACCTTGCTGGACAGGATGCTTGGCCGCTTGCAGAGAGTGGGTATGTCGGCACAGACCCAAGCTCTGGGACCTCTTGGTTGTGGCCTTTTCAAGTTGAGGCGGAGGGTGCGCAGGAAGAGACCCCCCAACCCTCTTTTCCCGTGGGTGGTGTTAGAGCCCGGTTTCCCAGGCTCTTTGAGTTCAGACTGGAAGCCAGCTCTCCTGCGGTGTCACTGAGCATGCAGGAATGGGGAGGGCAACATGATGACGTTTTAGTCACAGCATCTCAACACACTGTCAGGACCCCTGAATCTTCATGCCATGAAACGTCAGGGCAAGGCATGGCAGGAAATGGAAATACGCTCGCTTCAGCCTCACCTCTCCAGCCCTGCAGAGTGCTGCTCCTTGCTTTCTGCCTCAGCAATAGTTTCATTACCCCGTCAAGAATTCTTGGTTAAAACAATATGCCTCCCAATCAGTTCTTAGATTTTTTTTTTTTTTTTTGAGACAGAGTCTCGCTGTGTTGCCCAGGCTAGAGTGCAGTGGCGCGATCTCTGCTCACTGCAACCTCTGCCTGCTGGGTTCAAGTGATTCTCCTGCCCCAGCCCCCCAATTGCTTCTTAAGAGCTGTACCTACTGTAACTCTTTTTTTTTCTTTTTTCTTTTTTTGAGACAGAGCCTCGGCTGTTGCCCAGGCTGGAGTGCAGTGGTGCGATCTCCGCTCACTGAACCTCCTGGGTTCAAGTGATTCTCCTGCTTCAGCCTCCCAAGTAGCTGGGATTATAGGTGTGTGCCACCACACCTGGCTAGTTTTTGTATTTTTAGTAGAGATGGGGTTTCACCATGTTGGCCAGGCTGGTCTCAAACTCCTGACCTCAAGTCAGCCACCCACCTCAGCCTCCCAAAGTGCTGGGATTACAGGCGCTACTGTAACTCTTAAAACCCGTATTTAGCAGTATGTTTGCTTAGGCACTGGTAGCCTCTGGAATTAGGGTTGCCCAGACAAGATATAGCACATCCAGTGAAATTTCCATTTCAGGTGAACAGCAATTTTTTATTGAGGCGTATGCTCTGGGACATTATTTTTTGCTTATCCAAAATTCAAATTTAACCAGGCATCCTTCATTTTTTAGTGGTTGGAGACGGTAGGCCTGTCTGGGGTGGATGTTTCCCCCATGGTTAATGGGCAGTTGTGCAAAGATTGAGCCAAGAAATGCCAATGCGAAAGTCACAGCTATCATCATAAAGCTTGGACATCCTTAGCCTCAAGGCAAACGCAACTTGCTGCTCTCCTGTGTGGCTATTTCTGGGTGCCTCCTCCCCGCCTCTTTCAGAGCCTCTTCTCAATGTCGCCCCCTAGAGGGAGGTGAGGTTGAGTCTCCACTCCTCCCCGCCAAGAGTGTCTTTTAAAAAGTTTGAGTCTTTTGTCTGATAACCCTAATAAATATCATCTTTTTGTATTTTTTATAGATTCTTTCTAAAGTTTTTCCTCAAGTGCAATCAGAACTGTTTGAAGAATGCAGGCAACCCTCGAGATATGCGGAGATTCCAGGTATACATTTCTCAAAGACACGTGGACCGTGGTCCTGACTTTTTATATGAAATTTGAATTCTCTGATTTTGCAACTGTTCAGGAAGTACTCTTGAGTTCTTTAAGGGCTTGGAAGCAAACTAGAATTGGTGCATTTGATACAAATATGCAAATAAAATGCTTTAAGAATGATCTGGTATATTCAGTATGCCAGATTCATCAAGTCCAATGTGGGCACAACAGAGTGAAATCAGCTTTGAAAACATGGCCATGTGGAAGGTTTTTTTTTTTTTTTTTTGAGACAGAGTCTTGCTCTGTAGCCCAGGCTGGAGTGCAGTGGTGCGATCTTGGCTCACTACAACCTCCGCCTCCCAGATTCAAGGGATTCTCCTGCCTCAGCCTCCTGAGTAGCTGGGATTACAGGCACACACCACCACACCCAGCATTTTTAGTAGAGATGGGGTTTCGATATGTTGGCCAGGCTGGTCTTGAGCTCCTGACCTCAAGTAATCCGCCTGTCTTGGCCTCCAAAAGTGCTGGGATTACAGGCGTGAGCCACCGTGCCCGGCCCAGAAGTGCTTCTTTTGGGATTGATTGATGGACTGATTTTCAGTGGGAGGAGAACTATAATGCAATCTTTTGGGAATACTCCAGATCTGAGCCCCTCCTCTTAGAGGGATCTGCACCTGCTTAGTATAGACCTCTGCAACTGCTAGAGTGTCTTCCTGGCCTTGGCTTCCTTCCCCTGAGGTTTACTGTGTTCTTACTGCCCACCTTCCTTGCCTAGTTGCTAGTCGGCTCCTAAACCCAGGCTAAGTCCTGTCTCTGGTTTGCCTCAGAAGATTTTATATAAAAGACGGATACAGAGGGGGTGGCTGGGGGGTTCAGAGATGAATTGTGATAGATGTATGTACCATTATGATAGATTCATGTTTTTCTTGCCTTTTTGTGAATGGTTAGGAAGCTACTTAAGGGTAAACACATTGGATGATTTTGCTAATTTTAACTGTAAAAATATTCTGGGCTGGGATACAAAACCAGCCAGAGAAGAATTTGGCAGCTAATAGAAATGACCACTAGCTTGGATGAATGACCCAGGAGCAGAATGATCCCTGTTTGGGATTTACACTATTTTCCCATTAAATAGCTCAAAGCGTTTTTCAGAAATTTAACTTACGCCTCAGTCCTGTAGTGGATCACGTGACATCTGTCTCCGTGCCTGCCCGGTCAGCTGGTCAGAGGAGGCGGGCTCTTTGGGCCCGCCCACTTTCATGTCTGCAGCTGGGGACAGTGTTCCCTGCAAACAGTTGGGCCTGCTTTCATTTGTCACGCACTAGGCTTCACAGGGCACTGGTGATACTGATCCTTCTAAGCAGAATGGAGGTCACACAGGGCTGAGGGACTGTGTCCTCTTTGTCTCACCGATGACCGAACATGACCACAGGTGATCTCGTGGTTGACTGCAGACCCCGTAGTTACTAGAACTTCCTCTGGTCTCTTTAGCTGAGCCCCATGCCTCTCAGAAGGTGTAACTGGACCTAGGAGGATGGCAGGGCTTACACGATAGTTTCAGCTGCTTTCAGAGTCTCAGCAGCTTTCTGCAGGTGCTCTGCAGGGCCGGCCCAGGTGAGGCACAGAGCACAGCTTGCCTGCTGTCTACACTCTGCTGAACTACACTCTTTTCCCTTTGTGACTGACCTAGATGTAGGTGACAGTAAAGCCTGTGTCTTTAAAAACTTTTTAAATTTGTTTTTACCTTTTCATGTTTCTTTAACCTATCATGTTTAGGAATGTAAAAAGGGTTAAGTCTGCACCTCAGTGTTAGTTATGCATCTTTGCATCATATGCAGATAATGGATTTGTAGAGTGTCTTCAACGCCCAGGGCTGGGCCTGGGAGGTAGACCACGAGGTGGGCACCTGGTGACCAGGAACAGACCTTGGCTCCTCCAGGCAGAGGCTGCCAGGCCCACTAGTGATACTAAAGGGGCAGCAAAGCCATCTCCCACCAGGGCTGCAAAGGGCAAAGTCAGGGGGCAGTGGTCAAAAAAGGAAGGTGCTGAGATACCCAAGGCTGGATCTGGGTTGCTGGGGCAGCACTTACAACCTTTTGAGGTTCTGGGTGGCTTGACACTGTTGTGACTTCAACAATCCTGGCAGTGGCCAAGGGGAAGAAATGCCAGGGAAGCTGCCCCGATGAGGGCGCTTGGGTGGGATGCCGTGTGTACTGCCCCTGCTGCGTCATCGTCTTGTAGAGTCTGAGATTTAAAATGAAAAAGCAGGCCGGGCGCGTTGGCTCACGCCTGTAATCCCAGCACTTTGGGAGGCTGAGGCGGGTGGATCACAAGGTCAGGAGTTCGAGACCAGCCTGGCCAACAGGATGAAACCCTGTCTCTACTAAAAATACAAAAAAATTAGCCAGGTGCAGTGGCAGAGCTTATAATTCCAGCTACTTGGGAGGCTGAGGAAGGAGAATCGCTTAAACCCAGGAGGCGGAGGTTAGGGTGAGCTGAGATTGTGCCACTGCACTCCAGCCTGGGCAACAGAGCGAGACTCCATCTCAAAAAAAAAATCACTCACACATGTATTCGTATATGAACTATAGCTTTGGCTTATTGGTTAAGCCCCTTAAAATACTACTTACTTGTATGTTTGCTTTTAATTGTTTTATATTCAATGACTCATTGAATACAATGAATTGTATTCATTTTGTATTAGGTAACTAGTTTAATTATTTTACTAATGGGCTTTATTTTTCTTAGAGAAGTTTAGGTTTACAAAACAATTTCGCAGAAAGTACAGAGATCGCCCGTATACCCCCTGTGCGCCCCTCCCCATGGTTTTCCCAACTATGTTGGTGCAGGGGATTCCTTACATGTGCTGACCCAAACTGAGATGGCGTGTTTCACTAAGGCCTACGGTGGCCTTGGCTTTTAAGCTCATTTTGCATGGTGTGTTTTGTCTGGGCCTTGCAGGGAAGGTGAACCCTGACTAGGAGCCCCTTCAGGTTCCCCACTCACCTGCACCTGCCGCACAGTTCTCTGTAGGGCTGTGGTTCCCTTGGGTGGTGCTGACCCAAAGACATGGCCGAGTATGCCCAAACTATAGCAGAGAGCCACACCTCCTTCAGGTCAGAGCTGGGCTCAAGCCCCAGGAGTGCTTCTGCAAGACCCAGATGAAACCTGGCCTCAGATCTTTGCAGCTCCAGCTAGTCCGGGATGAATGCACCCCCTCTGTTAGAGAAAACTCCGGGCCAGGTTGTCATTTCCTGGTTCCTGGGTCCATTCAAGGGTGCCATTTCTGGATGTTTGTGGCAAGCTCACCTGGGCAGGTCTATGGAGTCTGCAAGGCCATCCCTGCCTGGCCCTTTTTGTTTCTCCCTCTACCACGAGGCAGCCGAGGGCTTCAGAGGGCCTGATGCGTCATCTCTTCCCTAGACATCCTTTGTGCCTGGACCTAAGAATGGAAGCCTCTCACCGAAACAGAGAGGACATTCCCTTGGTATCCCAGGGTCCTTGCCAGCCTTTGCAATGAACTTGAGAAAGGAGACCTTTCCAGGATTGAAAACACCACCACTATTCATATTCAACTCGGTCTTTTCAGATGCAAAAAAGTTCATTACCAGACATTAAATGTAATTGTAAAATTGACCCAGGGATCATTTCCTGATAAAATGTGGGCAGTAGGAATGTTCCTGATTTATGAAGCCTTTTTGGGGCAACTCTGAATCTTCCCAGCTCTTCAAGGGAGGCCGGTCTCAAGTGAACTCATTTTAATTAGATAAACTATCTAATCAATATGTGAACAGATCAATCAAAACAGCAGCTTTAAAATGAGTGGCTAGAGGGGTGTTTCTGAAGCTAATGGCTAGAAGAATATTTCTCTGAATTGAATTCACTTGTTAGCATAATAGGAGATTAAACTGTAATTAGTGGAGCAGGTTTTGAAGAGAAGCAATCTTGAGTCAAAACAAAACAAAACAACCCACCCACCCCCATTAGCCAAAAAAGCTGTGAACGCACATCAATCAACAGTGTCCAGGAACACGTGAAGTTTCCTTGCGCTCTGCAGTATTTAAGATGGCTTTTATTTTGCCTAACAGGGGGCTGTGCTTTCCTTTGCCAATTCCATTTTCAAATCCACTTCATCTTTGCAGGTTGTTGTATCGACAACAGTCAACGTGGACGGCCACGTGCTGGCCGTGTCAGACAACATGTTTGTGCACAACAATTCCAAACACGGGAGGCGGGCCCGCCGCCTCGACCCGTCAGAAGGTACGGCCCCTTCTTATCTGGAAAATGGTAGGCACATGTTACATGTCTTTTTTTATTTGCAATGCTTCTTTTTCTTTGCACCATCCTTTATGTTCATTCATGTGGAGTTCCTCTCACCAGGCCCCCGCCCTTGGTCAGACCTCCTGCACCAAGGCAGGGCGAGGGGGTGTCCCCGAGATGGAAGGGGAGATAGCCCTCCTAAGCTTTCTCTTCTCCTTTATTGAACAGCGGGGCTTTCCCATTCACCTGCCACGGCCTTCATGTCTCCAGGCGTTCTTTTGCTTACTGCTTTTCTTGCGATTTTAATTTATTTGGTTTTATTTTGGTTTGTCGGAAGCGCCCATCCAGAAGCTCATACCCAGATACCTCGTGCAGGCCCAGTGAGTGGTTACATCCTGGTCCAATCAGCTCCAAAGGGACAGCCAGGACCATTTCCTGTCCCTGACTGGAGTGCGTGTGCCTGTGATCCATGTGTGTGTGCGTGTTCACACAAGAGTCGGGGCAAGGAGGAGGGGGTGAAAATACAAACCAGAATACATTTTTCTTTTTTTAAACCAAATGCTTTCAATTGGTTGACTTCTTGTGTTGCTTGTTAAAAGAGAAGGGTTTCC
>NC_037677.1:126379768-126392268 GCF_003255815.1 Theropithecus gelada | reverse complement strand
CATCAGTCCCAGTGAAGGCTGGACCACGGGGGGTGCCACCGTCATCATAATTGGCGACAACTTCTTTGACGGGCTGCAAGTTGTGTTCGGAACTATGTTGGTGTGGAGCGAGGTAAGCCCGCGGACTCGGTCAGCTTCGCGCTGTTGCTGTCTTCATGAGTGGATTTGACAAGCTGTCAATAGTGTATTGACACGAGGTGCCCTATGGCAAAATCCCCTTTTAACGCACTGCACTGTTCGCCTGTGGCAGGAGCCTCTCCCATGGGTGGGTACGGAACACCCCCCTGCCCTGCAGCCCTGGGGTTTAAAACCTGCCATCGAGGTCCCCTGTCCACTGGAACAATTAGTGCTAGAATTACTAGAAGCAGGTTTAAGGAGACATATGGTGGCAATTTTCATATGAACGATGCCCTGTGGCCTTTCCTGCAAACTAAAACCTGGGATCATTTGCAGATATTTTTCTTAAAAAACACTGTAGGTCCTGAGACTCTGGGTGACAGCTAGGAGGGGGCATTCCAAGACGATGGTCCAATTTGTGCTCATTTTGGTAATTATATCCAACTGGCAAGTGTCCGCCTCTCACGGCCAGCGCCGCTGAGTGCCTGTTCACTGTGTGGTTTTTGTAGCTGATAACTCCCCATGCCATCCGAGTCCAGACCCCGCCGAGGCACATTCCTGGCGTCGTCGAAGTGACCCTCTCCTACAAATCCAAGCAGTTCTGCAAAGGTGCTCCTGGGCGCTTTGTCTACACCGGTGAGTTCATAGCTCCAGCTTCTGTGGGAAAGCGGTAGAGGCCTCCTCCCCACCAGGAGGTGCTCGTGAGGGCATGGGAGGACTGTACAGAGAGGGTAGGGGTCTGTGGGAAGATGGGCGAAGCTCCCTTGGCCTGTGGGTTGGGTTTAGCTGGGTGTGTGGTTTCCACATCTTTGAGATGGCGTATGACGCCATGGATGGGACAGTCCCCGTGGCTGTGTGAGCTTCGGTACCTCTCTCTGTTTGTGAGACTCCTCACCTGTAAACAAAGTGGCGGGGGAGTCGTTAGGAACAACAGTCACCCAGCTACCACCGGGGCAGCTGCCCATGTGCCTGGCTCCATGTGGGGCTAGGGGCCGCGTGTACACTGGTCTCCAGGCCTCTGCCCCGTGGTGTCACTGCTGTTGTGCTGCATAGGCTGAGGCTCAGGGAGGTGAGGAAGTCAGTGCCCAGGCCACACCCCCAGTAAATGCAAGGCCCATGTAAGCCTGCTCTTTCTTGCTCCAGCCTGGGGTCTTGAACCCTACATGAGGCTGCTTCCTAAAGCAGATCTGTGTTCTCTGAGGGTGCGGGACAGACTCCTGGCCGCAGGAAGTGTGGCCTATGCAGTTACACATGCTTGCTATCTTACAGTTGTTCTATACAATGCTTTGTCCATGCAAGGGCTGAATTAGCACCACTTGTTCAGGATTGCTATTGAGAAATGCCGTAAATAAACTTCAGATTGGCTGGGCATGTTGGCTCACAGCTGTGATCCCAGCACTTTGAGAGGCGGGAGAATCACTTGAGTCCAGGAGTTCAAGACCAGCCTGGGCAACACGGCAAAACCCTGTCTCTATAAAAATTTAAAAATTAGTGGGGCATGGTGGTGTATGCCTGTGGTCCTAGCTACTCAGGATGGTGAGGTGGGAGGATCACCTGAACCCGGAAAGTCAAGGCTGCAGTGAACCTTGATTGCGCCACTGGACTCCAGCCTGGGTGACAGAGCAAGACCCTGTCTCAAAACAAACAACTCACTTCAACTTAAGGCGTGTTTGCATTTTGATTTCTAATCTTAGCCAACTCCAAAGGCTGTGATATTTGAGGGATGTTTTTAATGATGGACAGTGCCTGCTGGAACCCGATGACAGTGAACGAGATGAATACTTACTATCTGTGGCCTTGACCTGCTTGTGCAGTGGCTGGGTGACTGTGGCCTGGTGTCCTGGGGTGGCCGTGAGGGCCACAGCAGGAACCTGGACTAGGGGATGGGGCTTCAACTCCTGCCATCACCACCTGAAAGATGCCCACTGGGGGACAATCCTCTCCTCTGTCCGGAGAGTGGGTGACATGGAGGATGCTAAGCCCCCTCTGCTTTTGGAAGGTTTAAAGAGGCAATAGACATCCCTCAGCCTCTTCCCTTCTTAGGAAGGACTGAGTGAGCAAGAAGGGCAAGATATACATCCTGCTGCTGCCCACTGTACATCAGGCCCAGCGTCACCCCAGGGTGTGCCTGGATGGGTCTTGGTGGCGGGCCAGGGCTGCTGTCCCAGAGGCGTGCAGTCGACAGCTCGGCACTCTCCATGGGGTTAGGGTGGGAGAGGCAGTGCTTGCCCCACACTAGAGGCCGCCTTCTGTGGGACCAGCACACGCAGGACCAGGCGCCCAGGAGCTGCCGGAAGACCACAGGGGAGGTGGGCACAGCAAAGAGCTGATGTCCGGACACCTCTTGGCCTGCATGTAAGACTCTGAGATGGAGAGAGGGCCGCTCCTCCAGGTTTTGGAATCCCAGTGTTTTAAAAAATAAAGACATGTCACAACGGGGTTCTAAAAATTGGGGCGCCTTTTAAACACTTATATACACTTCAACAAATAAGAACTTTTGCTGTGCAATAAAGTGCAGCGTCTGTAGGCTCCAGGTACCTGGGAGAGGCGAGACATCAGAATCCCGCCGTGGGCCGGGGGGGTCCTTTCTGGCACCTTGCCGTAGGGCTGTTTTCATGTGTGCGCTGAAGCCACACAGTGCACATTTCCACACGCTTCCTCATGCAAACTGTTGGTATGTGTACCACATGCCCTCTGAGTCCCTTGGCTCATCTGGCTGTAGAGGCTGCAGGCCCTGTGCAGAGACCTGGTGTTTGCAGACAGACTGGGACCTGGGCATATGCTTACTCCTGTGGTCTCAATTTCTCCTCTGCTCTACCTGGCAAGGTTTTGGTAAGGATCAGGGATGACTTATGTATAGTGTCTAACACATGGCATAAATGGTCCTTCCTGTGGAAAGTCACTGAGGGTGAACTTCTGCTGGGTTCTGTGGGATCCTGCTCGAGTCCTGAGCTCCTTAGGAAAACGGGTATTGATTACTGCTTGTGAGCCATGGAGCAGCACCTGCGCTTCAGCGGGCACATGCCAGGGGTGGGCTCCCGTGTAGGTGCCTGTGTCTGCTGCGGGGTCCTGGTTTGTGACACGAAAGTGACGTGTGTTTGCATGTGGCAAGACTGACTGCCTCCGCACAGAAGTGAATGAATAAGCCCCCTGTTCTCACACTGGACTGTCAGCCCATCCCGGATGAACACTTTAGTGGATGCCTTCAGTGGATCCTTTCATGAGTTCAGATCTTTGCATACGTGGGCTTTTTGGTGGGGAAGTCTGCACAGCTATTGTTAGAAAGAAGATTTCGGAAAGGTCCAGTCCTTTCTTTGCACTTCGCCTGCTGTCTCCTGGGGATTCTGTCCCCAGTGCTGTAGAGAAAGGCCTTGGGCTGTGCATTTGTAGACAGATGCGGATGTGTAGGGTGGGAGGAGCTGCCTGTCACTGGCTGGCAGGTATCACATGGTGTGGCAGAGCCTGCAATGTCAGCATTCCCTCAATTCCCAGCATGGCCGGGCCCAGCTCTTGCTGCTCTGGGGCTGGTGCGGGGAGGGGGCAGCTCTCTGCTGTCTGCAGCCTGTTCCTCTTGCCCTCCAGCCAGGTGGGATGCCTTCCTTGGCCAGGGATATCCTCTCCAGGTCTCATATCCTCCTGCTAAGGGACCAGTGGACACCTTAGTTCCAGCCCTGACCCAGCCTGTCCAAGTGCCTACCTTCTATACCTACAGGCCATATTGTGCCCCCTCTGGGGCTGACTGGGCTTCTCGGGCACAAGCTCAGGGTCCTGGCTGCCTGAAGCTTCAGGGATTTCCTCCATCAAGACATGCTCCCATGAGTGGGTGTTTGGTGACGCTCTGCCACAGCCCAGCCTTTCTTGGCTGGAGGTTAACCTATTGGCTCCCCTACACCCCAGTCATTAACAGGAATATCCATTTCAAAGGTGATGTAAGGGATACAGGCTCTACAGGCTGGGGAGCAGAGGAAAGGTAGGGTCATGACCTGTCTGACCTGGAAGCTTCTGTCTGATTTGCATTGCCCCGAAATTGATGGGGACAATGAGGTAATCACCGGGAATTGCACTCCCCCGCTGAAAACTGAGCCAGCCCCTTTGCATGTCACGACATAGGCACCGTCCCCTGGGCGTCTGGTTCCCATCAGTGTCCTCCAGCCCCGGAGGCTGCCGGGACACCCTCACATTTAACCTTCCCCGCGTGAGGCCGGCTGGGGCCGCCAGGCGGAGGACTAATGAACCTGTGCTCAGAGGAGGGGCTGCCCGCCAGAGGCTGGGAGGAACTTTGCAAAAGGCCTCAATGATCTGTTTACAGTGATCTGAGAAACACCAGATTTTTCTGAACCAGACCCTATTAGTCAACCCCGAGTGGGAAGGGGAAGGCAGGCCAGGCCCCATCCATCCAGGCCCTTTTGCCTGCTGCTTTCAACTCCTATAAAGACACAATTACCTTGGGAGGCTGTGGCGGTTCAGTTGATTAGCACGGTGAATTAAAAGAATGAGTCACAAATGACATGTCCAGCGCTTCCATACTGGTTCTTTGTATTCCCATGTGCCTCACCCTGTTGTAAGAAGGTCAAAAATTAGAGAGAGAGAACAATTTTCAAGCGGCTAGCACTTAGGAGCAGAATTAACAATCACTCTGTATGTAATTGCCAGTTAATAGTAAATTGCCTTCTAGACTGTAAAATGCAATATAAACTGGTGGGCACCTAAAATTAAATTAATGAGATATTTGCTGCATTTAAAAGTGAATAGTGCAAATTAATAACTGAGTGCAATGCTTGTTTTAATATTTGTCTAATAGTGTACCATTTGCTTGTTTAATAATAATTAAAATAGTCCCAGAATGTCCTACCTGAGAAACTCGCAGTATACACAAATTGAGCAGTTTCGCATTTATAATTCCACCCATAGAAACGCATCAAATGGTTAAGAGTAATAAAAGAAATTATTTTTTAATTAGAATATAAGCATTACAGTGTTATTTGATTAAGACAGATTGGAATTTGTATGCATCTAATTGAAATTATGTTACTGAGGAAACTACTTTCATAGACACGTTTTCAAGTGTGAAGCATCATGGCACAAATGCGTGTGTTACTGTTTTCTAACAATGTCCATTTGGCAGAATGGTTTCCTATTAAACAAAAGCACTGAGGCCGGTTGGGAGTGGTGGCTTGACTTCCAGCATCATTCACGGGACACTGGGGAGGTGGCTGGGTCGGTGTTTCTTACTCTTGGTTTCTTGCACCCGGATGGTTGATTGACCCACTCTCATTTTAGAGATTTCTTTTGCTCAATTAAAGAAATTATCACAAATTACTGGGAGCCAACATGTTGTTTGCGACAGACTGAACCCAGTTACTAAACAAGATATTGGCAGTCGATAGCAACCACATCCAAAGTGGACACAGGGAGCTCTTGACGGCGGAATACCTGGACTCCTCCCAGCCCCGGGATGCAGTTACTAGATGGGAACATAAAAGTGATTATTTTCTGCACAAGGACATTCATTCAGCTTCAGGCTTATGAAATCGTTACTCAACCAGTAATTGCTAACAGTTTCTGTTCTTTCCGATACAGTATTTATGGTTTACTTTTCTTCTTTTTTTTAAGTCATATGTACCTTAAAACTGGCCGTGCGTCAAGGGGCGACGCTGTGTCCTCCAGGGCTGTCCTGGCCCTGGGTGAGGGTTTCCCCTGTCTCCTGGTGGGTGTCCACAATTTAGCCCCACTTCACTCCCCTCGTGAAAGCACTCATGGTTCTTAAGTGTGTTAAAGATCTTTTGTGTGCATTGAGAGGCAGTCCTGTTAGCACCACGGAGTCAATTGTGCCCTTCGACCACGCCAGCCCCGGCTTGCTGTCTCCCCCAGGCCGGTGCTCCTCAAACAAATTACTTGGATGCACAGAGCAAATGATGCTTAATTGCTGCCCACAAATCATACTATTTTTACTATGCTCAACTAAATGCTAACGCCTTCCTTCCATGTAAACCACATGCTTTCCTCATGGGTCCTGGAGTTTGGGGACTCTTTGGCTCAATTCTGTTGGTGACTCTCATCATCCCCGTGACTGACCATTCGTTCCTGTCTGCAGCAGGCCCTCCTGCAGCCACACTGGCCGTCCTGCTTCAAACCCACCAGTCAATGGTGTCCAAGGACATCTGCGTCCCCCCATCACCCCCAGTGAGCCCCCCTGAGAATAGACACCCTTCAGGCACCTTTGCTTTTCTATCAAGTTGGTTCTATCAGAGAATAGCTTGGGTCTGTGTTTTCAGCTCAGGCTGACTGTGGACCTGCCCAGAGTTGGGATAATCACAGGATAATGCATGATTCCAACAATACAACTTCTCCTGACACCACTTTAGCTTTTGTCCTTTGTTTAAATATGGATGGCAAAGGGTGACTTTTTTTTGCACATCAACTGGGGTGGCGTGCATCCGTGCATCAGCCCCTTCCCCTGGGAGTGAGGCCGACCGCCATCACTGGGGTCATTTCAAGGGTCCTCAGGGCCCCTTAGGCAGAGCCACAAAGGAAGGGAGGGAGGGCAGGCTCCCACCGCTGTCCTCCCCACTGCTACATCGTAGCGTCAACCCAAACCATGATCAATTAATCTGCCAGCATGCTAAGTGGGTGCTGGGGTGAGATTCGGTAACACAGCCTTTTGAAGAGTGGGGCCAGGAGGGCTTCCAGGGTCACTGCTGTCCCCTGTCTTTCCCGTCTCGAAGGAGGCCAGGAGAATGAGACACACCGTTTGTGCTATTGCACAAGTAGACTATTTGTCCTAATCAGTGACACCCATTTACTAGAATTGCTTAAAATGAACTATACCTCATACAGAAATCGCACATTTAGAGAGTTCCATTCATCATCTGAAAATTGAGGGCCAGTAAACTTTTCTGCTCCTCCAGTGGGATCATAGGCATGCATCAAAATGTTAAAAATGATTGGTGAGAGGGAGCTGTCACCCATTTATCAAGGAAAAGAACATTATTTGCTAATTTCCCAACCAGGCTGGTGACAGGGTGCTTCGTCTTTAGACCCACGGTGACCAGCATGGCCTTTTTGTTATTAGTACAAGTCAAGCGCTTTTGGGCTGTTGCTAACAAGACACATTTGTCTGTCATCCGAGGGGGCTTTGGTCGGTTTCCAAGTGGCTGTGACCAAGTCTGCACCCTGCACCCCGATTGGCTGCTCTCCTCGGGGCCACGCTAACCCAGGAGGAGAAACGAGCTGATAAATCACAAAGTTTCCATGTCAAGGTGAAGGTATTGACTCTTCAGCACCAAACCGGACAAAATGTAGCAGAGAGGAGATGGCCATTCATCTTCCCCAAAGGACAAAAGGGTCATCCGGGTTTCACTTGGTAATTGTCGGGTTGAGGACGGCAGAGGCGGGCCCGGCCCTCTTCCTGTTAAGCCCCCTGAGTAGGTGGGTCCACTGGTCCCGCTCCTCACCCACCTTGCGGTGGCCCTTCTCGGGGCTGCAGGGAGGAGAGTCGGGGGTAGAGCGGGTCATGCTCCGGACTTTTGAGTTTCTGATTGAGAAGGACGTGCTTCTGAAAACAGCTTGGAGTGGGTCCAGGAGATGGTGTGGGACTGTGGGAGAAGAGAGCAACAGACCATTTAGAACAAAATAAGTGTGATCACCTGAAGTGCAGAATAAAGCGGGGATAGTATGATGTAAAATTAAATACCACAGATCACTCCGGCCACAACTCCCACAGGTTAGACTCTGAAGACCAAGGGAGACGTCAGCACAAACGTGTTGGTAGAGGACCTGAAACAGAAGCATGTGGTTCTTTCAGCACCAAAGAGGAGATGACATAGATCACTCTGTTGTCCCAGGAGAATAGGAACAAGAACTAAATGCTGCCTCTGTTTCTCTTTCTGGCTTAGAAGTTACCAGTGCCTCAAGCTCCCTCCCACCAGATCTCCATGGCTGGACATCGGGCCCAATGCTAGCAGCCCATGGCTGGAATCGATAGAGTATGTGTCGCTCTGGCGTGTGCCCGGCCAGCTGAGTCACTGACAGTGCTGGGACCCGGCTGCTCGTAGTTTCATGTGAGGCTGTTTTTGGAGGGTCCTGAGACCTGTCTGTGCACAGTGGCTCTAGGCTGAGGCTTGGATTACAAAAGCCTGGCCTAAGAAAAAGGTGCTTTTCCTAAACTATCATTTCAATCACTTGGGCCTTTTTAATTTGTTGTAGAAAATTCAAAATGAGGCTGGGCATGGTGGCTCACGCCTGTAATCCCAGCACTTTGGGAGGCTGAGGCAGGTGGATCACCTGAGGTCAGGAGTTCAGGACCAGCCTGGCCAACATGGTAAAACCCCGTCTCTACTAAAAATACAAAGAAATTAGCCACGTGTGGTGGTACATGCCTGTAGTCCCAGCTACTCGGGAGGCTGAGACAGGAGAATCTCTTGAACTTGGGAGGCAGAGGCTGCAGTGAGCCGAGATTGTGCCACCGCACTCCAACCTGGGCAAGATAGAGTGAAACTCCATCTCCAAAAAAAAAAAAAGCAAAATGAGTAAAACATAACTTTCGTCTTTTAGAATGGTTTTAAAATAAAGCCACAACAACAAATAGAAGGCTGTCCGTCAGCGATGTGGACTGTTCGCTACACTAAAAGGCAAAATAGAAGTTTTCAAATGCTTTTCATGAGCACATGGAGTGACTTGACTTCACAAGGAACCTGAGTGCATGCGGAGGGGCACACACTCTCGAAGGGTCATTATGGAGCGTGCAAAATTTCAAATAGAGAAGCTCCCTTTGAGATAGGAGGCCATGGCAGATTTTGGTCAGCATTGGTGCAAATCATCTTTGGAGGGAAGTTTCTTAGAGGTGCTGCGTGGCTGGGGTCATTCTTTTCTTCCTCTCCTTTCTGGATGCCACCCTCTCCCTGCACTCTTGAGATAGCCCTTTCTACGTCTTCCCAGATAGAAAGCTTACAGCCTGGCACAGTGAGCCCCGGAGCCTCTGAGGCCTGGACCCCATGCTTCAGGCATCTGAGAAAGCCTAAAGTCAGGAAATCCAGGGGGTTGGATTGGGGAGGGTGGATTCTGCCAGGTTTTTCTCCATCTTTTTACCTCCTTGTCTTCTCTAGAGGAGGCCCTTGGCTGGGAATCTCCCCAGTGGCCCTTCTTGTCTCAGCCCCGGGCAGCCAGGCTGGGGTCAGTCAGATGCTTGTTGATGGCCATCCCTTCTAGCCCTAGTTCAGAAGACCCACTTGGTGTTTTTCCTAAGGAACATGCTCACACTGCAGAAACATCCCATGCAAGCTTTAGGCCTGCGGGCACTGAGCTTCCAAACAGGCACCAAGCTGAGGGCAGCGGCTCCTCCAGGGCTCTTATGATGGAAGAGCCTTCAGGACGGGTGGCATCGAGATTGCTTTACCACATGCTTGGCATCAGGCCGTGGCCTGTCCCAAACTAAAGACCAAACAGGCCATAGGCTAGGGTGGTGATTGTTTCAGAAGTCCACTGAGTCTTAATACCCTGTAAGGGAGAGAAACGTGCCACTGGTAGACACCACACAGGGTACTGGGCTGCAGCTTCACATGCCCCCTGCCCAGGGAAGCTGGCGTTCGATATGTACAACCCCAATGACTGAGTTCCAGGCCATGCCCTGGCTTTGCTGTGGCACCATGATAGTGAACACCTGCCGCGTGCCTGAGCCCCGTGTTCGCCGGGGGACTGCTCCCCTTCCTCACCACCCCAGATTCCACCAGCATCGGTGATTCTCCTTTCCTACGTGCTTGGAAAATGCCACAGCTGGCGGGAATGATCTATTGGACGAGCGTAGTGTGAACACGGTATCTTACATAAAAGTGTGGCATGCTGTGGAAACTCGCCGTCAACATGGTTTGGAATCTGCGCCTGGCTCCCAGTGTTCGCCCACCTGGACACAGCAGGTGATACTGAGAGATGGGGAAGCTATCGGTTCTCATAGGCGCTCATGGTTAGGGTATCAGGTGGGGTGACATACCTGCCCATTTGGCAATGGGTCCCTTGCCAAGGGGAGTGATGGTCTCCATCCTGGCAGCCTGGGGCCTGGTATCTGGATGGCCGTTGTCACGTGCCTGGTGCAGAAGCCACATTTGCCATCACACTGACTCGAGGTCTTGTGGGAATGAAGCAGGACATGGAAAAGTTAATAAAATAGTCAGAATGAAGAAGGTGCTCCATCTGATGACAAGAGAAGCAGACGAGGCACTGGTGGATTTGAGAGGAAGGGCGCCTTGGGGAGGTGGTGGGGAGGGGGCCGTGGAGGCTGTACCCCTGGAGGCTGAGCAGTAGGGGTTGAGGATTTCCAGGCCAAGGAGCGCCAGCTGGGCATGGGGCTATGAGTGGGGCAGGCCAGGGCTGGGTTGGGGGCTGCTGTGGCAAGAAGGAGGTCAGATGAGGACACGATGGCCTTCTGGTCCCAGTATACCTTGGCATTTGGGAACCCCATGTGGAAATAGGACATTTTATAGGAGACACATAATCTAGCATGCTGTGTTCAAGGGCTGTGCTTTTGGGGATTCCAGTGTTTACATTAATCTTGGTGATGTCTTTAAAGCCTCTCTGCCTTAGAACATTCCTTTTCTTCTTTATGCAGCCTGAAAAACCAGGAGTTAAAAATGCCTCCATGGAGATTGGAAAGGGTAATAATGTTGGGAAATCGAGTTACACTCCCTGAATGGGAATAGATTCCCCACACCAGGCCCTTCCCCCACAGCTGGGCTCTGTCTTGTTCACCCCTGTGTGGGCCCTGTGCTTTTACACAGGTACCGGACACACCTTTATTCTAAACAGCACTCCGGCCCTGGAAGACGTTTCCTTAGTGTAGACAGAGCTGGCACATATATTCTAATTCAGATGAGGAACGTTACTTTCACTCAAAACACTGTTTTTTGTTCACATATAATTCACATATCATAGAATTCACCCAAAGTATACAATTAAGTGGCTTTTCGTACATTCACAAAGTTTGGCAACCATCAGTCTAATTCAAAAACGTTTTCATCACACTAACGGGAACCTCGTGTCCACTAGCTGTTGCCCCATTCCTCCTTCCCTTGGGGAACGTCTGTCTCTGGATCTGTCCCGGTCCCCAGAAGTGACAGCCATAGAGAAGTGAGAGTGTAGAGGGAAGCACGCGCCTTGGGTTTTCCTTTCCTGGCCTCCCCTAGCTCCTGGCAACCATGAATCTACCTCCCTTCCCTATGGATCTGCCTGTTCCAGATATTTCCTATAAATGGGGTCACACATTATATATATAGTTCTTTGTGTCTGGCTTCTTTCACTTTGCATGTTTTCCAGGCTTATCCCTGTTGTAACAGGTATCAAGGTTTCACTCCTGTACATGGCTGAGTACTATTCCATTGTATGGATATACCATATGTTGTTTATCCATTCATTCATTGACAAACATTTGGCTATTATGGAAACCACTGCCAGGAACATTTGTGAACACATTTTTTTGTGAACATACGAGAAACGTGATGTTCACTTTGGCTTTTCAAAATAGAAAATGTGATACCTTCTGTGTTGGCCAGATGTCTTCAAGAGGCCTGCATTACTCATTACCTTGAACACCTACCGTGCGCATCACGCTGAGTGGGGCAGGCACGTGGCAGAGGGTGACCTGTTGGGTGGCCTTCCTCCTATGGGGAGGGCAGATGCTTGAACAAGCAAATGGGGTGGCTGGGAACATCCCCATGGGAGTGTGGCCCACCCCAGAGCACAGAACGGGGCTGCCTCTGTCCTCAACCCTGGCAGGGACACCCCTGACTTTGGGAGGGGCTTGGACTTTGCAAGCTCCTTTTTCTGTTTACTTCTGTGTGCAGATTTTCCGCTGGTTTAAAGTGTGCAAATCCATTGCTCAGAGGGTTCTCCACAGAGCATTAGATTTCCCGCTTGCTTCTTCAGATCTCTGTCCTCCCTGCAAAATGTCTCTGGGAGGCGTGGCAGCAGAGGGACCCTTGATGTTCCTTTTCTTAAGGAAGAGGATATAGCATTCCATCGCACACATCTTTTTATTGTGCTGAGGGTGGCTTTTACTGGCTGGTGTCTCTTCTTTTTGTTTCCAGGCATTTCTCCACTTGGTTGAAAACGTTAGAACAACCTTCTTGGGGAGCTTGAGGGTGGTAGGATGGCTGGGACCCACTTCCCGACCTCAGAGCCTCCGCCTTGGGAAGTGCCTGTCTCCCTCAGGCCCATCCCCAGAGGCAAAAGCCACCGAGAAGTGAGGAGGCCACGTGCCTTAGTTTTCCAGGCTGCAGGGCTGGGCTGGGTAGATGTAGTTTCCACACGACTATAAAAGCCATCATCCAACATATTCTTTGAGGTATGTAAACAGAATTGTTTGAATGCAATCCAATAGTTGTCAGCAAGGGTAT
>NC_037677.1:126372268-126374768 GCF_003255815.1 Theropithecus gelada | reverse complement strand
AGAAGAATATCAATTCAACGGAAACATTGGAAAGCGTCTCTCCCAGAATGAGAGTGTATGGTTATTACAAGTCATAAAGCTTCTGAAAGCTTGCATTAAAGCGTCTATCACCTGTCAGGGGCATTTGCATGAAATCAATAATGGCCGCCCATCTATCTTTTCTGATCACCTTTCATCAGGCCGATTCATTAAGTCAAACAGTCATGGTGATTAGCTGGGAGAGAGGAGAAACCTGACGTGTTAGAAATGCAGTGGGCCACCTTTTTTGTTCCCTCATCAGGAAAGGTAATACTTGATCTAATCCTTTTTGGGCCAAGTCGCTCGGCCAGGCCTGGCGACTGCGCACGCGCCCTGCGGCCCGAACTCTGCTTTTGCCTGACACCCTGGCCTGGGCCTGGGCAGAGACATGACAAATTGTCCCCCAAGTCAACGCTGACAGCTTCTGATGATTAATGGTCTGATTATGAAGTGGTTTTACACATATAGAATTTACATCACAGAGAGTTAGAAATTTTGCCATGTCACATACGCCGAGGCATTTTGAAGAGCTTTACTATTTGCAAAGAAAAAAGAGGGCAAAATCCCAGCAAAAGCCATGTCATGTAAAATCAATACATCGGATCAATGCTTTATTAACAAGAAAATGTCTTACTTCACATTCCTGTGCGGACCTTTGTCTCCGGGATGTATGATGGAATGTCAAATCATATTGTGGTCCTCAACTTTCGGGCGCATTATCGAGTGTACGTGCGAGGCTTCCTGCGCTGCTTACAAGATGCGCCAGCACCCAGGCACTCACGGTGACCAATTATTTTGGAGCCACTTGCAAAGGCGACCCCCTAGCCGTCCTCTCCGGAAGCCGCAGTCTTGGTGTCCCCCCCGCACCTTGCAGACCTGCTGAGTTGGGGGGTGTTAATCATCAAATTACTAATGAGTGATGGCCCAAATTGCAGGCAGAGTAATGAATAGATGGTGGCAGGTCTTATTAGTCTCCGAAAAACCTCTGATTTATGTTGTGCCACGCACCGTGGAGTGACTCCACGGAAAACGCCATCTACATCAAGAAGTAATGTACTCTAATAAGTATTTTCATCTTAACTCGTGTCCCCGGGCCTCCAGGCTCAGTTTTTGTTGGAGTCAGGCAGAGCCATAATAAAGCCCGATGGCTCCTTATAAAGCTTGTTAAACACAGTGTGTGCAGTCGGACAGAGTCCCGGCCGTGATTCATGCAGTGTACACAGCGCATGTGCCGCTGATTTATGGCCGCGCACAGTTCATAGTCAAAATTACAATTTGAGGGATAAAAAGATTAATTACTGTTTGTGGCCAGCAATTTCGTGAGGCTGGTGGATTGCAGCTGTAGAATGATAGTGCTCTACATCAGTTTGTAGGCAGCCATTCACAGATTATTAAAGCTTTGCAAGAATAAGTGCTCCTCCTGCCTGGTTTGTACTCAGGCAATATGCTAGACAAAAAAGGACCACAGGGATAAATCTGAGGCTAGCAATAGCTGGACATATGTCATAATTGCCAGTTTCCCATAAATCCCTGGCCAGTGTGGAAGGCACCGTGTGATGCAGACATCACATCGTGATGGTGGTGATTGCTATATATGGCCCCAAGACCTGTAACTTTGTGACTGCACTACCATTTTTACAATATATTGAGTCACCCTTTGACTTTCTTCCCGTCTAATTATAGATCAGAAATAATCGTTGCTTTTATGTGCAAAAGAAAGGGGGAAAATCTATTCCTTAAGACATAGCTAGCATTCAGGGGTGCTTGCCTTGGAGAGCATCAGAGCAGGAGAACTACACATTTATTTGTAAGTGTGCAATAAACGAGTAATGGATGACATAAAAGTAATTAACCTGATCTACATTTCTGTGTCCTGTTGCAGCCCTTAATGAACCAACCATAGATTACGGCTTTCAGAGGTTGCAGAAAGTGATCCCAAGACATCCGGGTGATCCCGAAAGGTTACCCAAGGTTAGTAAAAGAGCAAGTGGCACCCTGCTCATGGTGGGGTCGCCACTGGGCTGGTTCTGGTTTGGGGGCAGCAGGTGCTCTGGGAAGGGGGATTGCAGATGCCCCAAACTCTGTGCCCACCACAGGGCTGACAGGTGTGAGGAGCCACCCAGGCCTGCACCTGACCAGCTTCAGAGGTGGGCGAAGGGTGAGAGAAGGGGTAGACGGCTCAAGTTTTACATCTCATCTCCAGAGGATCATCTTTTTAAGGGAAGCAAAGAACAGCTTTTCTGATAACAAATATTTTGGATTCTGCGAGGGGGACATAAACTTCCGTGTAATGAAATAGTTCAATTAAACATTTTCCACTCCAGTGGCCTGCCCTGATTTTCATCTAAGCAGCCCCAGTCTGATCTGTGATTACTTGACTCTTGTTTTCCTTTCATTTTCTAAAGCTCGATTCAGTTTAATCTTTTGTTTACAAAGCTTTTGTTATAAGTCCCTGACTTAGCAGGCTAACAAATGAAGTCCA
>NC_037677.1:126204768-126367268 GCF_003255815.1 Theropithecus gelada | reverse complement strand
CGGGTGGATGGTGTGCAGTGGCGGGTGGACAGTGTTGGTGCCACCGGAAACCAGGGAGGGCTGGATGGGCGCCCCACAGCATTCAGGACAGAATTGAGCAAATGTTGCTCCCTTTCTTCTTCTTCTTCTTCTTTTTTTTTTTTTTGAGACAGGATCTTGCTCTGTTGCCCAGGCTGGAGTGCAGTAGGGCAGTCTTGGTTTACTGCAACCTCCGCCTCCCAGGTTCAAGCGATTCTTCTGCCTTGGTCTCCTGAGTAGCTGGGATTACAGGCGTTTGCCAACACACTTGGCTAATTTTTATATTTTCATTAGAGGCCGGATTTTGCCATGTTGGCCAGGCTGGTCTTAAACTCCTGACCTCAGGTGATCCGCCTGCCTTGACCTCCCAAAGTGCTGGGATTACAGGTGTGAGCCACCGTGCCCAGCCAGATATTGCGCCCTTTCAAAAGCATCAGTAAATGATTTTCCTAGGGGAAGCTCTTTGCCTATTAAGAAATAGATTTGGTCATGGTCTGGGCAAGGGATAGTGGGACGCCACCGTCATGGGTCCCCAAGAGTGCGGCCAGCTGGGCTGGGCCTAGGATGATGGGCTGGCTCCCACCTGCTCCTGCTGCAGGAGATCATCTTGAAGCGAGCGGCGGACATCGCCGAGGCGCTGTACAGCGTTCCCCGCAATCACAACCAGATCCCCACCCTGGGCAACACCCCTGCGCACACGGGCATGATGGGCGTCAACTCCTTCAGCAGCCAGCTAGCCGTCAACGTGTCGGAGACGTCACAAGCCAACGACCAAGGTAGGCTGGCGCGCCAGGCGGACCCCTGCCCTGAACACCCTCCGTGGGTTGGTTGAGGCCTTAGCTGAAGAGGCACGTGTCCAGGGCCGGCTGGGGAATGTCCGTAGCGTTCCGTTCTCTCTGGCTCTGCTGGTTTCTTTGCTCAGGAAGACCTTGCTCTGCAGGTCCTCCCAGCCAGTGCTGGCCTAAGAACACTCATAGAGAGCCCAGTTACTAAGAATGGCAGCTCCCCTGGCTGCCATGCGAGTCACTGGCATTTGCTAGAAGTTTCCCTCAATGTGTTCGTAAGTGACTTTGCTTTCCTTGGAAGACTGGGCTAAGCCATAGGATAGCCATGGCCTAGGGAGCCGAGGAGAGCCTGCTTGGATGCACTGCATGGTGGGATTTGGGTCTAAGTTTGGAACGAATCCATGGAGAGAGACCCGCATTTCCACACCCCGCACCCCATCCCACAGTACAGTGACCTGGGCCGGCCAAGGCCGCTGCATCTTGCCGTTTGGGTCCATTTTAGTTTTCCTCCTTGCAGAGTGCGCAGGCAGTGATCTTAGAAAACAGCTCACCTGTACTGCTGATTTTGTTCCCATCCATCCACGCTCCTGTGGCAGGAATGAAGCTTCCATGTCCCCTGACTGCCCCCATGTATAGAAATAGAAACCATACAAATGAAGAACCCCAAACAGCCTTTCAGGGGAAGTTACGGCCACAAACAAGCTCTCCTTGTCAGTCATGGCATTTGAAGGTCTACAGAGGCCGAAAGTTCACAGAGCGTGGGGGGACAGACCAGGAATCCAAGCTTTGATAATTGCCTCTAAAGAGAAATGTGAAAGCCACTGACGGTGAGATCGAAGTGCGCCCCGGCTGGCTGTCGAAGCCGGCAGAGACAGGATGGGGCTCACGGTGAGACAGTGGCAGCAGGGTTGGCGTGATAAGGTCATCCGAGCTGGCAGCAGGCGTTAGAGCAGGTGGAAAGCACAGGGTCAATTAGCAATGTTAATAAATGATATAGATTCTCGGGGAACCCCCCCCAAGTGTCTGTCGCTGATAATAATGTTATTTTTGGCCGGGGGGGGATTTCAACAGTCGGCTACAGTCGCAATACAAGCAGCGTGTCCCCGCGAGGCTACGTCCCCAGCAGTACTCCCCAGCAGTCCAATTACAACACAGTCAGCACTAGCATGAATGGATATGGAAGTGGCGCCATGGCCAATCTAGGGGTCCCTGGCTCGCCTGGATTTCTTAATGGCTCCTCCGCTAACTCTCCCTACGGCAGTAAGTGTCTGTTTTTGTCACACGTCATCACGCAGATTCATATTCACTACCGAGTCGAGTGTGTGCATTGCTTGGGTGTTCTGTGATGTGAGCTACTGGATAAAAGGAAGGGTGGCCCTGGAGGCTGGGCATCCAAATGGCGACCATAAATTGACCCAAAACGGGCCCGATGTGACCTCATTGGAAACCAAAACAAAATCCGAACAAAATGGGCTGCTCAATTGGAAGAGAAAGTCCAGTGCAAAAGAGCTTGCCTGTTATCCAGAGCGTGGCCGAGCCAGACGCATGTCATGTTTTGTTTTTGTGCCCCCGCCCCCCGTCCGAGGCGAGGCCTTTGGCGCCGTCTCGCCGTGGCACTGTGCCGCGGCCGCGCGTGCTGACCGTGTTTGCTTTGTTGCAGTAGTGCCGTCCAGCCCCACCATGGCAGCCTCTTCGGTCACCCTCCCTTCAAACTGTAGCAGCACACACGGCATTTTCTCATTCTCACCTGCCAATGTCATCTCCGCAGTGAAACAGAAGAGCGCCTTCGCGCCCGTGGTCCGGCCCCAAGCCTCTCCTCCTCCTTCCTGCACCAGCGCCAACGGGAACGGACTGCAAGGTGAGGGTGGTGCGGGGCCGGGGGCCAGTGTCGGGTCCTCTCCAGGGGTGGGGATGGGAGTGGGGGTGGGGGCTCGGCCTTTCTCCTGGCACCTCTGTGACCGCTGCATGTTCTCCCGTGGCCCACCTTGATGCGTGCCACCTCTGCCTGGTGTTCAGAGCAAGGACCCCTGTGCACTGCGCCCCAGAAAGGACCAGATTCCTCCTCTTGGATTTTGTCCAGTTCACCCTTCCGATGGCACCTAGTGTACTTTCGGTGGAACACCCTGTGCCCCTAAGGGGGTGGGACCACGTGAGAGAAGGCGGGAGTGCGGTGAAGGTCGCTGTGGTCATTGTCAGTCTGATTCAGCCAATGGGCCTTTGCCCGGGGCCTGGCACTTCTCAGTGCAGGGTGGTTAGCGCTTGCAGCCTCCTATGCACAAAGCAGCAAAAATAGCCCTGGCATGGGGATGGCAGGGCACCATGCCGCCTGTGGATCCCATCTCAAAATCTGCCTACCCTCGTTGTCCCGAGGCTGGGCCTTGGTTCTCCACTTTATTTGCTGGATCATGCGTCCAGCAGGGCTGTGCTGTCTTTTGGAAAGGGATGTGCGTCTAGACCCAGGGCCAGGTGTGTACCAACACCAGGTTGCAGTCCTGTCTGTGGACAGGAGCTGATTTTCCCTATGTGCTCTCTTTCAAAGATTCAGGAGGGAGAAGGGCCGGCCCCGAGGGCACAGCGGTCCACAGATGAGGCCACATGGAGTGGGCACCTTATGCCTGCCCAGTGCCTGGCCCATCTGGGCTGTGCAGGCTGCACGTGGCCTGCGATGTGTGCGACAGGCAGAGCCACATGGGTGCCCCCAGGCCTCATGAACTTGTGAGTGGCCCTTTGTGAGGTGCTGAGGCCCGCAGGCACTTAAATTAAGTGGCCGTCATCTGGCCTCTTTCAGACACCACCTTTGGTATATGCTCCTCCCAGTGACTCAAATCCAGTTACTCCTTTAGAAACATGAACCCATTCAACCAGTATTTACTGAGCACCTACTATGTACCAGGCTCTCTGCTGGGTGCTGAGGACGTAGCCGCGGAGAAGACAAACTGGCCCTTTTGTGAAGTCGGTGGCATATTTCACTTTGATGAACTAATGCTCAAAAAAGGAACTGGAAAGGTATCAGTGATTTGAAATCATTGTCTTCACAACATGCGTTAGCGTATGAAGGGACGCCCAGGCCCCCGAAGTGCCGCCAACTGGCCTGCGTGCCATCAGCGGGCACCGCACCAGGGTCGCTGCAGAGGCAGGTGGTGAGGTGCCACGGCGCTGCCCGCAACATGGGGTCAGGCTGGCTGAAAGACGGCACCTCCTACGCGGTGTGTACATGCACAGGGCTTCCAAACTATAAAGTTGTAACGGTGAGTCGGAGATAAATTAATATCGTTGAAATTAATGAACTGAGAAATCGAAGCTCACGTGACTACATGAACAAATGTATTAATATGTTATACATCAATTAATGAGAACGATCATTCTGACAAAAATTAAACAACAGTAGCGGTAAAATATTTTAAATTACATTCGTACCAGGAGTTCACGTGAAAGCGTCAGCCCCGCTTGGCGTTTTCGTGCAAAGTTTTCTCTTCTTTCCTGAGAAGAGAGAAAAGGTCCTGACGGCAGTGCCATGACTCACATCTCTCCGTGGCCCTTGCCTGGAGGTTCCAGGGCAGGTGGGCTGTGAGTGGCTTTGATTCTGGAGAGCCCCTGACTCACCATTACGATACAGAGAGATGACCGCACGGTCAGAGCCCAGACCTGGAAGCAGAGGGGAAACTGAGGCCAGTCTGGGTCTCACATAGGGAGCGAGAGCAGGGCCTGTGAGCCGGCCTTGGCTGGCATCATGGGAGTGACCAGGCTGGGTCGCCTCTCTCGGCAGAGGGGGTTCCGGGCCTCCGTTGGCTTTGTACCCTGCACTGGTCAGTGTGGGGAAGCTGCAGCCTCTGCACACAGCAGTGCCAGGAACCCCTCCCTTTTCCAAAAGAAGCCTTTGAGGAGGGCTGCAGGAGGGGCAGGACCGGGGGATTTTTGTCCCCACGTGTGCCCCCACCTCAGGAAGCAGATTCCCCAGCACACCCTAACCACGCCCGAGGCTGGTGAATGGAATTGTGCAAGTCCAGCCTCCCAGTTGAATAGGGGGGAAGGGCAGCCCCGCCCGCGTCTGCATTGGCAGGAGGGCGCATGCGGGGAGCCTACAGTAACTGCTCTGTCCTTCTGTCTTGCAGCTATGTCTGGGCTGGTAGTCCCGCCAATGTGAGGGACTCCTGTTTACCTTCCGCAGCACCCAGCATCAAAGGACGGACTTCAGGGGACACGTTTAGTATATTAAGACATGCTGATGGAAACAGTATCTTCAAAAATATCAGCAGCAATTGAAATGCTACAAAAGACTTTGTTTAAAGATTTTATTTAAACTACTAAGAATCAACATGCAAACAGCCTCCTTCTTCATGAACAATTCCATTTTAGTGACTGAACTTTTCTCATATTTTCACATTTCTCAGTCCTGAAGAATAAGGAAAACAAAGCGACGCCTATTTTGTATAAAGTTTCTGACTCCGTCTTGGCCATGTCTAGTAATTGCTATGTGTTGGGAGAAACTTTGTGAATGCACCATTTTGATGATCATGAAACGCTGATGAAAAATGCCTCCAAACATTTTTCTGTACTCATACTTAGATTCACAATGGTTGTGTATCTCTATAATGTGAAATATTTTTTTGTGGTGATAAAAAGGGGGCCAAGGAGGTATGAGCCATCAGACTGGAAAAAAGGATGACTATATGATGAGGAGAAACTGGGGTGGCAGGGAGGGAGGGAGGGTTTATCATTGCTTAACTTCATCTTAATGAAATGAAACTTTGTAACTTATTGTAGTTAGAAATTGTAACTTTGATATTGAATTCTCTTGCCTTCAACAAGCACACTGACAGAGAAAAACGCTACTGTCTGTTGGTTCCAATATTCTCCCACTGCTAGAGCTTCCTGTTAAGCAAGTGTGATCTGCAACATTTTTTCAACTTTTGCTAGCACTGTATACTATTGCATTCTTAGGCTACTGTGAGGTCTATGTTTCTTGTACCAGAAATTGTCCTTTTGACTTCTAGATCCTTCTTCCCTAATGTGTTTTGTATGTGGTTATAAAATTGTAGACTTTTGTGATTTTGCCAAAGTTGTAGCTAAATATTTATACACTTGTCTTGAATTTTTTTCAGATCCACTTAAAATATTTAGAAAAACAAGTTTTATTCCTTATGTGTCTTATAAGGAATAAAATGGTCTTCATTTGACACTTACTTTCCCATGAACACTTGCAGTTGCTAAGGGACTTTATTTTGTAACATATCAATTATAAATATTGTATTTATCTTTGAAATTTTGTACATTGCTTTTCCCGCCTTTTCCTTTTTCTTCTTTCTTGTCTGCGTTGGTTTTTGATCATGGCCTGGTGTTGTGATACTGGGAAGAGCATTAGCCAAGAACTTGTCTCTTTGATCTGTTTCGTTAAGATGAACCAGTGTCTTTACATTTCATTTGTACTTCAAAAATATGCTATTGTTTAGACTTTCCATCTTTTTTTTTTTTATTTTGAGGAAAAGTCAAATTCATTGTTTATTTTTATATTATTTTTAAGTTATCTGAACAAATACTTTTGAAAAAAAAGTTAGTTGTATAGTCAAAACAAATCGGTGCCACCCGGCCGTGACAAATCCTACGAGAGTCTGTGCATGTGGAACGGCCGCGAAGAGGCGACACCATTTGGGGCTGTGTCCTTATTTTATTTTATTTTTTTGTAGAATGTAAAAAGTCATTTTAGATGCCACCCATGACTTTGCCACATAGCTGAACTGTGTTTACTGGAAAAATTCAGAGGCCTAAAGTTTAAAATAAAATTTACTTCTGATGTTTTAATTAAAATGTTTGCCACATTAACTTCTCTGATGCCTTAAAAGTGGACTTCTTTAAAGAACCTTTGTGCTATTTTATCACAGGCTTACACAACAATTGTTAATAAATACTTCATTTGAAGATTTATGGTGTAAAACACACAAACACACACACAAAAGCACAAGCCCGCTGCATGACCCGTCTCTCCTTTCTGGGACTATTTCTGCTGCAGCCTGTACCCTCCTGGGCCCACCTCCGATTCACAGAGGTTTCAGGGGGACCCAAATCACTGCTGATTTTTAATTTTTTTTTTTTAACAATACATTTTTGTGGTCAGTTCCAACAGCACTGTCCGTACTTTTAAAACTGGAACGACCTCCTTCAGATATTGTGCCTCTTAGTGCCAAACCCACAGTGAGACCAAAAGTGTCAGGTTTTTTTTTTCTTTCTCCTTTGCACTAAATGCTTTGCAGACACAGCACAGCACAAACATTTTGCAAATTGCAGCAGAAATCGAATTTAAAAAGGAGGGACTTTAAAATACCTTCTTGACAAAAATCAACAATGCACAACTTAGAAAGTGTTCATTCTAGGGACAAAATTAAATAAACAGAATGTCCCCAGGAGTCAGCAGGTCACAGTCTGGCTTTGTGACAGTTGACAAGGCCTAGCTACATGGGAAAGCCTGAGAAGTCACTTTGGAACTAAATTGCCTCCGTTTTATTTTGTACGAGTAAGGGTTTGATCTACAAAAGAGCGCACATGGACGCACTGAGAACGCCTGCCAGCTTCCCCATGCCCTCACTTGGTTTGTGTTTTAGGTTAAGTAGTCAACGCCCACATCACTTCACTGTCTCAAGACTGAGCACTTCACTAAATGGTAGATTTTACTGTTAAAGACCCTACAATAAGATTGTTTTATCTGTACATTTTTTCAGATATTTAACTGTATAAAAATGTTCATTTTACACAATATTTAATTAAAGTATTTCTTGTCTGTGAATTTCACTTTTGGTAATTCTGTTTTGATTATTAAAATGACTGACTAAACACACATAAAATTTACACCGGGGGTTTCATTTGCACATGCCGGGTTCTGAAGCTGCAACTTGGCCAAGATAAAAATGATCCATAGTAGAACTTTCCACAAAGTTATCCAGCCTCCGTCCTCTAACCTGCGTAGAGACAGAAGTTCAGCAAATTGTCACTTACGTGGTCCTGACCCCCAGAGGTACCATCTGTATGCATGCTGCACTCTGGGCGATGCTTCTGTGTCACACATGCTCTGTGGGCCACAGCAGTGCCAGAGTGACATAATCACTGTTCCAGCACTTGTCTTTGGGAACTCAAACAATCCCAAGGCTCACTGAGGGGCTTGATAACCTCCAGACCTTCTGCCCCAGCCCCTCTGCTTCTGAATAGTGCACTGGGCAGGTAGAGAATAACTGCTCCAGTGACCCCAGACACATGCTGCTTTTGGCTCCACAGTTGGGTTCCACTGGGCAAGAACCAGGCTTCGGAGAGAGAGCGCAGCAGCAAAGGCTCTGGATGGATGTGCAAACACCAGGGCACCCAGATGACTGTGCTGCCTACGGTCTGCAAGAGGGGCATCACCGATTCCACTGCCACCACAGTGGCACAGCAGACCCCATGCACCAGCCCCGGGCGCTGCTGACTGCACACTGGTAGCCAAATGCACCAACTCTAATGAGATCTGCCTTCAACACTGAGGTTCTAATTTACACACCGACGTTCGGCTCCTCTGAGTTTCCCGTGCTCCCATTTCACTCAGTATTTTTTCATTTTCTCCTCCATGAAAGGCTGGGTTTGCATGTTTTGGCTTGCAGCTTTATAACACATACACATAAGTGTGATCCAAATTAGTACTCACAAATGTCATCTTAATTACTTGTTCTGCTGAGCAAAACAGGAAACAATTATTCAAAACATAAAGAAACTTGTGAATACCTTTTTCTCCTGTCATTGACAATCAGGTTCTCATTTCAGACTTAAAGAGACAGCACAGAGAGAGGCTTATAAGGTACAAGCCTGAAGGCCGCCCACTCCCCTCCTCTGCAGACTCCCTTCCAAGTGGCTGGAGGCTGGGGCTGGGACAAGCAGTTGCTGGGCAAGTCACCTCCTTCGCACTCTGCACTGGTGCCACAAGTACCCAACCTCCTGTAACCAGGGGATGGAGAAATTATGTTTGTGTTTCAAATCAGAAGCAAGAACTGCCTTCTTTCAAAATGCACGCCAATTATTGTGAGGCTGCCTTTTAAGGTCTTTCAAGCTTTCAAAGATTATTCAAAGCACTTGAAATGGGCTTCAATCTAATGCCTCATTTCATTGCATTAAACAGCCTAGTTAATAAAGAATCAATATATTCAAAGGGCAAGGTTATCTTTTGTCTATAAGGGGTGGTGTCATTCTGAACCTTTTATAGTTCAAATGCTGAAAAAGACCTCATGAAATCCATACTCATCAAGTGGGTCAACGCGAGCAGTAAAGAGGCCCCTGAAAGGGAAGAAAGGCTGCTCTCCTCTAAAACAACCCATGCTTATCTCACTTGCTCTGAGCGCCCAAAGAAGTCCTCAGAAATGTCAATTTCTCATCAAGACAAGAGGCCACGCTGATCATTTTTTCCAGAGAATACATACAATTAAGAGAATGCAGAGAGGCGGCGGTGGCAGTGATTTGTGGCTTATTCCGGCCCCATGAGCTGCGATCTCCCTCCCAGCAGATAAAAAGGTTGTTGATAACTGAAGTGTCAATATGCCGAAGAGTGAGTTTTGAATGTGAGTCCTTGTGCTTTGAGCTCACTGGGCCGATCCCAGGCCCTGATAACGGCGCAGCTGCCAACAGACACCACAGGTTGGCCCTCACAATTAATGCCATGAATAAATCACACAAAAGAGTTGGGATGCTTTATACTCGGTGAGACAATCCCCTGTTTTACCCTTCAAGGATTCCTTTTATATTGGAATAAGGTTGCTTTTAATGAAATTTAAACTCATCAGAGGAAATCAAAAACCTCCAATCAGATTACAAATTGATTTTTTGGTCATTTGTCATGTCCCAGCGTAGAGCCGCAGGTTTCACAGGGAGCGAGTTGCCGTCGTGGCGGGGCTGGGAGTGAGCGTGGATGCAGCTCCTGCTCCCACCCCTGGCTTGGGACAACCCGTGGTCGGGCTCCTCAGTAAGTAGAGGCAGCCCTGGTGACTCCTCCTGCCCCACTGAGTGCAGCCGACTGAACCTGTGACAAGAACAGGTGCCAATCATGGCGAATTCAGTGGCAGCTTTATAACCTGGGATGTCGTCCTTGGCAAAATTCACAGTGACTTCTAGGTCTGCACTCACAGATCCACGGATGGCCACAGAGACACGTTCTCTGGGGAGTGCCATCAGTTTTGGTGAGTCTCCACCCCCATCCCCACCCCTCCAGTTGGCTCTACACTACCCCACAGACAGCATGATACAGAAGCATGCGGGTCTCCCAGCCCCCATGTGCCAAGACCTTGAGATCTGGGCAGAGAAAATCTTGGCTAACTCCTAGCCAGCATCCAGTGGAAGCCCCAGTGCTCTCCTCAGCAGAGCCTGCCCTGCCCCCCAGGCCACTCCAGGGTGGTGTCCCCCTGGGGAAGACTCGAAAGCATCGGAGGCCGCCAGCCTCCAGCCTCCCAGTGGGTCTCCTGAGTGCCCTGGATGAACCTGCACCTTCCTTACCCCTGCAAGGGGGCACCTAGTCAAAGCTGAGGGGGGAAGCTGAGGTCCCACTGAGTCCCCGGTACTTAGTGGGAATCTAGAAGGGCCTTTTGTCCCTCCTGGAAAGACTGGGGCTGGGACAAAGTGAGGGCAGGCACTACTTCGGGAGGAGGCGAACACTGTTTCTGATTCAAGATTCCTCAGAGAACATCTGTTAAATACAGTCTCCAAAGTGAGTCAAATACTCCACACATCTAAGAGCAACACTCACCTTTGCCGCCCCCAGTGATCTGCGGAGCACTTTATCCACACCGTCTCTTTTGTCCTCCCACAAAGTGCTGTGCTGGAGCTGGCTTCCCACTTCCAGGTGGTGAAACTGCAGTTCAGAAAGTTCAGATGATGGTCACTAGGCTGAAAGGACCAGGGCCCGAGGCCAGGTGACGTCTCCAATCTTCAAACCCTACCCTCTCTCCACTGACTTAGGTTTCAGGTATCTTCAGTAAGAAAGACTGGCTGGGCATGGTGGCTCACGCCTGTAATCCCAGCACTTTGGGAGGCCAAGACAGGCGGATCACTTGAGGTCAGGAGTTCAAGACCAGCCTGGCCAACATGGTGAAAGCCCGTCTCTACTAAAATTACAAAAAAATTAGCCGGGTATGGTGGTGGGCACCTGTGATCCCAGCTACTTGAGAGGCCGAGGCAGGAGAATGGCTTGAACCCGGGAGGTGGAGGTTGCACTGAGCTGAGACTGTGCCATTGCACTCCAGCCTGGGCACCAAGAGTGAGACTCTGTCTCAAAATAAATAAATAAATAAATAATAAAAAAAAAAAAAGAAAGAGAGAGAAGGAGGAGTATCTAAATGGAAGCGAGGAGAGAAGTCACACTTCCCTGAGAAGATCCTAACCAAGCCACCTACAGGGTTTGGAGAGCCTGACCCAGTCGAGGCCACCTGTACAGGCCACAAGTGGAAACTGGCTTGCCCAGTGCAGCTCAGTTGGGGGTCAGAGGGCCTTGCCTCAGAACATAACCAATGTCACACTTCTATGCTCCCAAAACCGGAGGCAAAAGACCATTTCTCCCAGGGACTTTGAAGCTGCCATGAGGCCTCAGAACTGCTGGCTCCCTGTGCTCTCCATGGGTTTCCTGGGGTCCTCATGGGGTCCACATGGGGTCCACACATGGGGCTGGTGAGCCAGTGTGGGAAGGGTACACTGAGCCCATCCCATGGTGCAAGAGTGGGAGGGAGATGCAGGTTAGGACTGAGGCAGCCAGAGGGGCTGGGCTGCAAGGGGTTAGGCCTGCAGCTGGTACCCAGCAAGGGCTCAACAAAAGTCAGCTTCTGTGACTGCCAGCAAGGTAATAATGGGCTAAGGATGGAGTGAAGAAGAGGAAAATAAGAGCAATCATGATTTGGAGGGTAGACTTGCAATGAGTAACAACAATATCAAAAGTGTTGGCTGAAAAAGACACAGAGGGTCAGAAGGGGACACAGGTGTCTCTCACCAGACTGCCCCATCAGACCATCCCCTCTCCCAACATTCCACATTGATGGTGGGCCATGGACAACGACGGTGTTGGTGCAGCTTGCTAAGCCATCACAGGGTTCATTAGCTAAGCTAGATATAAAACTTGTTTTTCCACCTATAAGGGACCAGATCCTTCACTGCCTGTGCTACTATTGTGGGGCTGGCAGAACACAGGGCTGATACAGGGAAGTTGCCATCAGGAGAGAGAGAAAAGATGCCTGTAACCATCTCAACAGAGGGTTTATATTCTTAATATACAATGAGCTTTTGCAAATCAATAAGACTCAGTGGAAGCCCTAAAGAGAAAAGAGGCAAATTTACACTCCATTCACAAGGGCACAATAAAAGTGATCAATAAGCTTAGGAAATTATATTCAACCTCATTTAAAAATACATATCAAATTAAAATAATGAGATGAATTTTTTTAACCTATTAAATTAGAAAAGATTTTTCTTGAAAGCTAATACACAATGCTGTTGATGGAGGAAGGGTATTCTTACAGTAGTCGGTAGAAGGGTAAATTGGTACAAGCCTTCTGGAAATCATTCTGACATATCAAGAGACTTAAAAATATTCATATCCTTTTTACTGACTAATTCCACTCCAAGGAATCAATCTGAAAGAAATAATCAGATATTAGACAAGACTTTTAAGTCCAAAATTGTTAGCTATGGCAATATTTATCAAAAAATTGGAAAGAACCCAAATGGCTCAAAATAGGAATTGGTCATTAAATTATGATATAGCCATTATAATGGAATATTATATATTCTATTAAAACATAAAGATTATGTTTTTGAAGTATATCTAATAAAATGCTCAGCATCAAATGACATAAAATTAGGTAAAATAAGCATATAATACTGTTTATATAGAACATAATTCCAATTTGTAATTTTTTTTTTTTTTTTTTTTGAGACACAGTCTTGCTCAGTCACCCAGGCTGGAGTGTGGTGGCGCGATCTCAGCTCACTGCAAGCTCCGCCTCCTGGGTTCACGCCGTTCTCCTGCCTCAGCTTCCTGAGTAGCTGGGACTACAGGCGCCTGCCACCACGCCCGGCTAGTTTTTTTGTATTGTTAGTAGAGACGGGGTCTCACCGTGTCAGCCAGGATGGTCTCGATCTCCTGACCTCGTGATCCGCCCGTCTTGGCCTCCCAAAGTGCTGGGATTCCAGGCGTGAGCCACCGCGCCCAGCCCCAATTTGTAAATTTCTATGTAGAGAGAAGACAATAAATAATATATAAAAATATACATATATTTAGAAAAAATACTGGTCAGAGTTACAGCAAAATTAACAGTAGGTATATCTGGGAGGTGAAAACTTACACATTACATTCATATTTTCCCAGTTTTCTTCTGAATAGACAGGCAGAGTTATGTGTCGGAGAACACTGCTTACCATATCACTGTCTCACCACTCTGCCCTCCTGCTACAGTGAACAAGGTAGGGGAGACAACTAACTCAGAGCCATCAGATTGGTCTAGAACACTGAGGCCTGATGGGATGGGCATTGGTGCATGGCTACCTGGAATCTGAGCTGGGGCTGACATAGTGCTGAGAGAGCAGAGACCAGACTGGCAAGTGGGCAGGAAAGAGGAGAGGTGCACAGGAGTGTGGAGATCTGGGCTGCGTGGTCCAAAGCGGAGAGATCCTAAGGGAGGAGTTCCCATGAAGCCCCACTGAATTCCTTGCTCTGCCTTTCTCAGCATGTCTCTGGGGACTGATACTATCTTCACTTTTATCTGAACTACCTGGAGGAAGTTTCTGCTGCCTGCAACCAAACAGTTACTGACCAGGCAAACTAGGGAAAAAAAATCTTAAAATTAGCATTATAAGAGAACCAAAATAATAACTTACAAGGTATGAGGTTTAGTAAATACGTTTAGCAAGATTAATGAATACAAGGTCAATATACAACTGTATTTCTATGACAATAATACTATTTTTATAATAGGAATTTTAAAAATGCCATTTAAAAATGTTCAATGCCATTTACAACAGCATTAAAAACGCCAAATACTTAGAAAGAAAGCTATCAAAGTTATGCAAGATGTCTGCACAGGAAACCACAAAATTGTACTGAGAGAAAATTTTAAAATCTTAATAAATGAAGGAATATACCATATTCATGGATTGGAAAAGTACCTGTTGAGATGATGTCAACTCTTCCTCTCAACACTGACCTACAGATTTAGTACAATCTCAATCAAATTCCACTAGGTGCTTTTCTTAAAATTGATAAGCTCATCCTAAAATTTACTTGGAACTGTAAATGATCCAGAGGAGCCAAGGAAATTCTGACAGAGACAGAGGCTCGAGGATTTGAACCACCCAAACCAAGACATTTTATGAGGCTGTAATAACTAAGACACTTTGGTATTAGAACAAGAACAGACAAATAACCTAACAGCACAGACAGTCCAGAAACAGACCTCCTATTCATGGTCACCTGATTGACGACAGAGGAGGCACTGAAATGCAGTGGCAGAGAGCGGCCTTTCCAATAAGTGGTGCTGAGGGTAGTGGAAACACACATGATAAAGACTGGATTACGCCCTTCTCACACATGTGAAAGGACAAACTCAGATGGTTGGGCACCCTAAGATATGACGATTCCCCAGCTCTGAAGAGGAAAGGAATAGTGTGTAGAGACCAAGTGAACAGTTGATGTTAAACCAAGGTTAAGGGAACACCCAAGATCTAGCAATGAGCTGGAGCTATGAGCACCCACTTGCCTGGGCAGGTATGCAGGAGGGAGAATCTTTAAAGGGAAGAACAAAACCCAGCCAAGTTCCCTCCAGCTGACTCCTTGGGCTTGTTCACCTAGGGCTGCATCAATGCCTTGGACAGGATGGAGACCCAGAACTTTGTGGTAGCTCTCACGGGGGAGTTGGTAAGAGTAGGCAACCTCAAAAGGTAGCTGTTCTGAAACACTTTCAAAACGTCCTATGGTTTTATTGTTAAAATAAATTAAAGATCTAAATCAACTAAAAATTCCCATGTTCATGGATTGGAAGACAATATTTTTAACAACACAAAATTGATCTACAGATTCAACGCAATCCCTACTATAATCACAGTTGGCTTCTTTCTAGAAACGAATAAGCTCATCTTAAAATTCATATATTTCACCAGACATGGAATAACCAAAAAACACTCTTGAAAAAGAACAATGTTAAAGGATTCCCATATTTTGATTTCAAAACTTACTACAAAGCAACAGCAATTGACATTGTGGTACTGGCATAGGATAGACATATCAGTGAAATAAAATTGAGAGTCCAGAAGTATAATTATGTGTCTATGGTCAACCGAGTTTTGACAAAACTGCCAAGGTCTTTCAATGGGAAAAGAATAGTTTCCTCGACAAATGGTGCTGGACAACTGGAGAGCCACAAGCAAAAGAACAAAATTATATTTGTTCCTCACATCATACAAAAAATTAACTCAAAATGGATCAAGGGCCTAACTGTAAGAGTTAAAACTGTAAAAACTCTTGGAAGAAAACAGGGGGCTCTTCGTGACCTTGAATTTGACAATGGACGTGACACAAATCTTAGATGCGATACCAGAAGCATAAGCTGCAGAAGAAAAATAGATAAATCGGACTTCACCACAATGAAAAACTTCTATGTTTCGAAAGACACTACTAAGAAAGTGAAAAGACAACCCAAAGAATGAGAGAAACGATTTGCAAACCACTTATCTGATAAGGGACTTGCACCTAGAATGTAAGAAGAACTCTTTTTTTTTTTTTTTTGAGATGGAGTCTTGCTCTGTGCCCCAGGCTGGAGTGCAGTGGCGCGATCTCGGCTCACTGCAAGCTCCGCTCCCCCCCTGGTTCACGCCATTCTCCTGCCTCAACCTCCCGAGTAGCTGAGACTACAGGTGCCCGCCACCTCGCCCGGCTAATTTTCTTGTATTTTTAGTAGAGACGGGGTTTCACCATGTTAGCCAGGATGGTCTCGATCTCCTGACCTCATGATCCGCCCGTCTCGGCCTCCCAAAGTGCTGGGATTACAGGCTTGAGCCACCGCGCCCGGCCAGAAGAACTCTTACAAATCAATAATATAAAAACAAAATCACTCAATTTAAAAATAGGAAGATGACCTCAATAGACATTTTCTCAAAGAAGTTATACAAATTCCTAATATCCATGTGAAAAGATGCTCAACATCATTAGTCATTACGTAAATGCAAGTCGAAACTACAATGAGTTACCACTTCACACCCAGTCAGATGGCTGTAATAAGCAGGTCATAATAACCAGTGTTGGTGAAGATATGGAGAAATTAGAACACTCACACATTGTTGATGGGAGTCTGAAATGGTGTCACCACTTTGGAAAACAATCCAACAATTCCTCAAATGGTCAAACATGGAGGAAACAAATATGACCTAGTATTTCCAATCCCAGGTATAGACCCAAGAGAAATGAAAAACATAAATTCACACAAAAACTTGCACATGAATGATTATAGCCATAGTATTCACAATAGCTAAAAGGTGGAAAACGCCCAAATGTCCATTATGACTTATTTATTTATTTTTTAAAATTATTTATTTATTTATTTAGACAGTCTCTCACTCTGTTTCCCAGGCTGGAGTGCAGTGGCACAATCAAGGCTCACTGCAGCCCTGACCTCCTAGGCTCAAATGGTCCTCCCACCTCAGCCTCTTCGTACCTGGGACTGCAGGCATGCACCACCATGCCTGGCTGATTTTTGTATTTTATCAAGAGATGGGGTTGTGCTATGTTTCCCAGGCTGGTCTCAAACTCCTGGTCTCAAGTGATCTTCCCTCCTCAGCCTCCTGAAATGCTGGGATTACTGGTGTGAGCCACCATGCCTGGCCATGAATGGATTTTTAAAACATTGTACATCCATACAACAGAATATTATTCAACCATAAGAGGAATGACATGCAGAAACATGCTACCACATGGATGAATCTTAAAAACGTTATGCTGAATGAAAGAAGTCAATAACCAAGAAACTCATATTATAGGTTTTCATTTGTGTCATGTCCCGAATAGATAAATCTACGTACACAGAAAGTAGAGGAGTAGTTGACTTAGGGCTGGGGGACATGGAGTGATGGGGGTGTCAGCCAAGGGGTATGTATGGGTTTCTTCCCGAGGTGATAGAAATGTTCTAAAATTGACTGTGGTAGTAGTTGCACCTTTCAGTGAATATGTTAAAAAAAACCATTGAATTGTACACTTTAAGTGAGTGCACTGTATAGTATGTGAATTATTTCTTGAAAAGTCTGTTATAAAAAATTAAAAAGCCCTGTGGTTTTATCAGAGCATAAAAAATGAACATTATTTTTCATGAAGAATTACTCTTAAGTGTTTTGGTGTTCTGGGGAAACCATCTTTCCTGGAGCACATGGCCAGGACTCATGCTGCAGGCTGGCACATGGGATCCCAGGGCCCTCCTGCGTCTTTGTCCTAAGATGGCCAAGACCCCACCACCACCTGCTCCCCAGGAGGGGCTGCTTGGTGTCCACACACCTTGGAGGGGGAAGGTGGTCTTGCAGGCCCCAATTGACCCCTTATCTCCAGGCCACCAAAGTGGAGATCATGGCTCCTAGTTCTTGCCTGGGGTGAGACCAAGGCAGATCCACACTCCCCACAAGGTCTTGGCCCCATATGGCGCCAGGTGGGAGAGCCTGCTCCCTCCCCGGCCTGGACTCTGCCACTGCTCTTTGGAGGCCACTCTTGGTCCTCTGTGGAACACACATACACAGGGCTTCTCCTCCAAGGTCATTTCCAAATGACATGAAGGAAAATTAAAATCCTTCCAGATGGCTTTTTAAAAAGCAGTTTCATTATTTTCTAAACATTTCAGAAGACTCAGCTCCACTATTTTTAACATAGTTATTTTCTTACATTTCTTTAAAACTTGTTGTCTCTTTCAGTCGGATTTCAGGAGTCTCAGCAGATGCCACCCCTGCCACCCTGCTCTAAGCCACATCAGTGCATCCCTGGCGGATGGTTGCAGCCTCCTAACTGGTCCCCTCACTCCTGCCCTTGCCCGGCAGCACTGTCTCTCTGTGCCTTGACACCATAGCCAGAGGGGCCCTTAAAATGAAAGGAATACCACCCTTGTACCCCCTCCACAGACCTTCCAAGGGCCACAAGGACACTGAGGGTCAGCCACTACCCTGCCACACCTCCCCCCTCTGCTGCTGCAGAAGCTCCTGCTTGAGGCCCTGCGTTTGCTGTTCCCTCTCCCTGGAGCTCTCTTCTGCAAAAACACCTGCTGTGCTCCCCAACTCATGTCTCACCCCTGGCCCAGGGAGGCAGCCCTGCCTGCCTGTCTAAAACTAACCCCCACCCCAAACACCACACATATACCTTTCCCTCTCCCTTTCATTTTATTTTTCTCCTTAGCACTTACACCATTTAATGAAGTTTAGGCTTTACTTAATTAACTTCTGCACTGTCTCCCCATGAGAAGGGAAGCCTCCTGAGGAGAGGGGCTGGTCTGCTTGGATTATGCTGCATCCCCAGAACCCCAGCTTGTGCAAACCAAATTTTCAGGGAAACAGTGTTCCTTACTGTGTCTTCAACCAAGGCAAGGGTTCTTAACCTAGGGTCCATAAACTTGAATGAAAAACAAAAATTTAACTTTATTTTCACTAATAGCTATAAAATTCAACATTTCCTTATGAGTATAGGCAAGAAGCCACAGTCATTTTAGCAGTATCAGATTGTTTATGGTTGTCGTGACTTGGAGATTCTGGTAATAATTAGCTCAACTGTTCCTAGATTTTGTTTAATGCATGAATAATGAAGAAGCACATATACAATTATATCTCAAATTTTATTTTTAATGTTTTGCTAACTATTCAATATAATTAATTTTTTCTGTGATTGTATGTATTTTATTTTGTGGACAATGAAAACATTGTCCTGGGGAAGGGGTATGCAGGCTTCACCAGCTGATTCAGGGGTCCACGCACATAACAGAAGCAGGACCCTGGACCAAGGCATCTGCTTCTGTGCTCGAGGCACACGGCTCAATATCACACTACAGTGGCCCATTAATAAACCAGTTCTTTCATTATCTAGCATGGTTTTGCTCCACAGTGCATAGTTCTTGTGTTAGTTTATAATACACATTCATTAAAGTAATAGAACTACATAAAAAGAGCTCCAGACTTAGGCCTGACAGCCTCTGTGCAGGCCAAGTGGGTCATTCAATGCCAGCTCCATCCTGAGTATTTGTGAAGACCTTGTGGTAGGCCAGGTCCTGAGCCAGAAGAAAGACAGGCATTAAACACGTAATAATCCCCCCACCCCTTTTTTTTACTTTCTTGTAATCCAGGCTTATTTCCCAAATAAAAATCATGAACATGTATTTGAAGATAAAGGTTAATCCTCCTTATCCCAACTCTGCCTAAACCCCTTCAGCTTGCAGGCAGATGCACTATTACCAGTGGGCTGTCAATCTTTCTGGACCTTGTTTGAAGGACATTACAAACAGACAGACATCTACATATAGTTGTAAAACCATGAGATGGATCATACAATAACTTTTATATTATTCTCATCATCCTTCCCCCATTAGCACTTACTCTTTAGCACTTACACCATTTAATGAAGTTCCCTGTCAGTACATGTGGATCCACCCATCCTTTTTCGTGGCTGTAGAATAATCTGTTGTTACATATGAAACCACATTTATGGAACCAGTCCCCTCTTGAAAATTTCATACTCTTTGCTATTAAAATGTGTTATAGTAACAAATAAGTAGAAAATGAAAAAATTTAAAGATACCATTAAAAAAGATACCCCCACAGGCCGGGTGCGGTGGCTCATGCCTATAATCCCAACACTTTGGGAGGCCGAGGCGGGCAGATCACCTGAGGTCAGGAGATTGAGACCATCCTAGCTAACACAGTGAAGCCCTGTCTCTACTAAAAATACAAAAAATTAGCCAGGCGTGGTGGCGGGTACCTGTAGTCCCAGCTACTTGGGAGGCTGAGGCAGGAGAATGGTGTGAACCCGGGAGGCGGAGCTTGCAGTGAGCTGAGATCGCACCACTGCACTCCAGCCTGGGCGATAGAGTGAGACTCCGTCTCAAAAAAAAAAAAAAAAAAAGATACCCCCACAATGGCAGCAAAACATCAAATATCCAGAAATAAATGGAATTTATTTATTTAAAACTGGTACAGTGAAAACCACAAAACATAATTGAGAAAAACATTTTAACAATCTAAGTAGTTGGAGAGATACACCATGTCAATGGATTAGAAAACTCATTATTGTAAACACCTAAATTTACCCCAAATTGATCTGCAGATTAAACACAATCTTAATAAAAATGTTAGCAGGTTTAGTTTGATGAGCTGATTCTGAAATTTATAGGGACATGCAAAGGGCTAAGGATAGCAACATAATCTTCAATAAGAATAAAACTGGAAAACTTAGACCATCACCCAGCAAGGCTTATTTTAAAGCTGTCCTAATTAAAACAACATATTATTGGTGCAAAGATAGCCTGAAAGTTTACTAAAATGGGTGACAGTCCAGAAACAGATCCACACATATGACAAAATGAGACTGGGTCAACAAATGGTGCTGAGTCAATCGGCTTTATCTCTTGAAAAAAATAAAACTAACCCCTGCCTTACACCATATAAAAAAGCAAGTCTAGATGGATTTCTAGCTGCACGTGAAAGATAAAACAACAAAGTTTTTAGAAGAAAACATGGGAGAATATCTTTGTGACCTTGTGATGGGCAAAGATACACTAAACAGAAAACAAAAAACTTTAACCATAAAATAAATGGATAGATTGGACTACATTAAAATCAAGAAATGCTGTTCTTCAAAATGATACATTAAGAAAATGAAAAGACAAGCCACAGAGTGGGGAAAGACACTTGCAAGATATATATCTCACAAAGAATTCATATCGGAATATAAAGAACCCCTGTATATCTTTAGAAAAAAGCAGACGGTCTCACAGAAAAATGGATACAAACCTGAACAAGAAACATAAAGAAAATCATATATCCAAATAGTAAATTCACATCTTAAAGATGTTAAACTTCATTAACCATCAGGAAAATTAAAATTAAAAGATAAAGTGATACCACTGTATCTCCACCAGAATGACTAATCTGAGAAAGTCAAACAATATCATGTTTTGGCAACGATTTGGGTCCACTGGAAGTCTCACACGTTGCTGGTGGGAATGTAAATTGGTAGAAGCACTTGAGAAAACTCTTTTGTAGCTTCTACCAAAGCTGAACATTATGACTTGGCAATCTCACCACTAGGTATACAACCAATTGAAATGAGTACATATATTCACTAAAGTACATGCACAACAAAGTTAATGGCAGCAGTATTTTTAAAAGTCAACAACCGGAAACATGGCGAACATGGTCACGGGTAGCAAAATGTCTAAATAAAATTGTGTCATATTCATACGATATGAATATTGTACAAAATAATGAGAATACATTTGCTATCATTATATGCATTGATATGAAATGAATCTCACAAACATAATGTCAACCAAAAAAAGTCAGACACGAAAGAGAGTACACTATATGATTTCCCTTTATATCAAGTTAAAAATAGGCAAAACTCATCAATGGTGTGAAAAGGCAGAGTTGAACTTACCCAAGTAGGGTGATAGTGGCTAGGAGGAGGTCAGAGGGAGCCTGCTGAACTCCAGATCAGGATTCAGGTAGGTTCACCTTGTGAATTGTATGGGACTGGATGCCTACGGTTCTTGAATGTCGCAGTACCTAGTTCCTACTTCAATAAAAAGTTTATATTTTAAAAGTGCTATAGAGAACACCCTTGCACTCGTATATTTGTGCATTAATCAGTGTTTCTTCAGGAAAGAGCCCCTGAAGTGGGGTTTTTGGCTTATTTGTTAAATGTATACTTTAAATTTGGACAGGTGCGGTCAAATGTTCTTATTCGCCAACATGTAAGAAAATCCTTATTTCACCCCACCTTCACCTGTACTAAATACATTCGTTCCTTCATTTAAAAGTATTTATTGTCAAAAGGATAAATATGTCTAAGTCTGCTTATATGAGGTATCTAGAGTGGTCAAATTCATAGAGACGGAAAGTAGAATGAGGGCTGCCAGGGGCTGGGGAGGGGAGGATGGAGAGTTATTGTTTAAAGGGGAAGAGTTTCAGTTTGCAAGATGAAATGAGTTCTAGAGATTCATAGAGGTGATGATTACACAATAGTGTAAATGTACTTCCATGCCTCTGACCTGGACACCTAAAATATGATTAAAATTATAAATGGCTGGGCATGGTGGCTCATGCCTTATAATCTTAGCACTTTGGGAGACTAAGGCAGGAGGATCACTTGAGCCCAGGAGTTCAAGACCAACCTGAGCAACACAGGGAGACTCTGCCTCTACAGAAAAGACAAGACTTGCTGGGCATGGCGGTGCATGCCTGTGGGCCCAGCTACTCGGGAGGCTGAGATGGGAGGATCGCTTGAGCCCAGGAGGTTGAGGTAGCAGTGAGCTGTGATCGCAGCGCTTCACTCCAGCCTGGATGACAAAGGAAGACCTTGTCTCAAAAAAGTTGTAAATGTCATATATCTTTTGGCAAAGTTAAATAAATGAAAAATATATTTACTGAGTGCCTCTTAGGTGCCAAGCACTGTTCTGGGTGTTGGGAATTTAGCCAAGAATAAAACAGACAAACATTTACTGTTCTTGTAGGACAAACATTCTAGTGAAAATACTTGCAGTCCAACTTTTTGCTAATCTGATTGGTGATAATAAAATCTTACTGTTTTAATTCACATTTGCTAATTCCTAATACATTTTAGCATATTCTCACACAAGTATGTAGCTTTTATATTTCTTCTGTGAACTGCCTATTGATATCATTTGCCCATTTTTTATTGGGTTGTCTTTTGCTTGTTAATTTGCAAGAGCTCTTTGTATTTGATGGTGGTGGCCTCCTTGTTCATATGTTGCAAATATCTTCTCTCCGCCGATGACTTCGCTTTGGGCTTCTCTGCCTGTGCAAAGGCCCCACCCCTCCCCAGCCATCTGTAAGTCAATCTTTTATGGCTTCCAGTTCTTTGTTTAGAATGACATTCTCCATCCTAAGATTAAAACACAAAATTATCTTACACTTTATCTTAGTAATTTGATGGTTTTCATAGTTTTAGCCTATAGTTCTTTAATCTCTCTAGGGTTTAATTTTATGTTTTATACAAGGAGAAATTTAATTTTATTTTTTTCCAAATGGGGAACAAAGTATCCCCAAACCATATATTGAGTTGTCAGCTCATCTTTTCTACTGATTTTAAAGATCACATTATTCATTTCTAAATTCTTTTTTATTTTTAAATTCCCTTCTACTGACCTTTTAGAGTACTCCTGCCTAGACTCCATCTATTGTTAATTCTTGTAGTTTAAAAAAATGTTAATTCCCAGAAGAGCAAACTTCCTCTAAGAATCTTAATAGATTCTCAGCTATTTCTGTTCATTTACTCTTCCATGTAACTTTTTTTTTTTTTGAGATGAGGCTCTTGCTTTGTTTCACAGACTGGAGTACACTGGCGTGATCATGGCTCAATGAAACTTTGAGAGCCTGGGTTCAAGTGATCCTCCCACCTCAGTCTCCCGAGTAGTTGGGACAATAGGTGTGTGCCACCACCCTGGGCTCATTTTTAATTTTTTTTGTAGAGATGGAGTCTCCCCGTGTTGCCCAGGCTGGGCTCAAACTTCTGGGCTCAAGCAATCCTCCCACCTTGGGCCTCCCAAAGTGTTGGAATTACAGGCATGAGTCACTGCACTCAGCCTAATTTCAGAATCAGTTTGATGCTGTACACAGTTGTATAACATGGGGGCTGTTGATGAAATAGAGTTGCTCCATTCAGATACATATTAAGTCTCTTCATTTATTACATAACAATTTAAAAGCAATTGCAGTAGGTGCTTTGCAGGAAACCTATTCAGTGCTTTGAGAATACAGAATTGGGAGGGCCTTCCTTGGTCTCGGCCAGCAGCAGGAATGAGGGGGTTTGAGAAATAGGAAGGCTTTCTTCCAGAAATCCTGCGTTGGTTTATTCTGGAAACTGATTAGAAATTAATGAAGCAAAGTTGGGGTGGGGGACGAGTCTTGCAAACACAGCAAGAACAGCATGTGCTAAGGTCCTGGGGCCACAGAGACGCCAACATGGCCACAAGAGCAGAGTGATGTCAGGAGGCAGGCGTGGGGCGTCTCCTCTCGCAGGCCTGCAGCTGGAATTTCCTTCTGTAGTTGATACAGACCTGTCACCCTCCAAGTCCTAATCCTGACCTTAACTGGGAGCAAGGAAGATACAGATTCACAGAGCCAGGGACTGTCTGAGTAATGAGGGTCCTTAGAGGTTACTTAAGTCCACCCATCCTCATGTGGATTGGGGGATTAGCAGAGCCAAGGTCATAGTGACCGTCAGTGTGGAAATTTCACTGAAGGGATCAAAAGCCAAAAGCCAGTTCTTTGAAAAGATCAACAAAATTGATAAATCTCCAGTAAGACTGATCAGGAAAGCTGAAAAGGGAACACCGCTATAGACCTGATGAACATTAAAAGGATAGTAAGAGGACATTGTGAAAATAAACAGGCTAAGAAGTTTGACAACACAGAAAAAAAATGAACAAATTCTTTGTAAAACACAACTTGCCAAAACAGACACATGATGAAATGGAAAATCCCAAGGATCCTGTGTCTGTTAAAAAGCAACAATAATTAAGACAATGTGGTACTGGTAGAAGGCTGGAGAGACAGATCACTGGAACAGAATAAGGAGTCCAGAAAAGGACTCACATATATAAAGTCATCTGATTTTTGACAGGGCACCAATGGAATTCAATGGAAAAAGAAAATATTTTCTATTTTTATTTATTTATTTTTTTGAGACGGAGTCTCACTCTGTTGCCCAGGCTGGAGTGCAGTGGTGCAATCTGGGCTCACTACAAGCTCCGCCTCCCAGGTTCACACCATTCTCCTGCCTCAGCCTCCCGAGTAGCTGGGACTACAGGCGCCCGCCACCTCGCTTGGCTAATTTTTTGTATTTTTAGTAGAGACAGGGTTTCACTGTGTTGGCCAGGATGGTCTTGATCTCCTGACCTCGTGATCCGCCCGCCTCCGCCTCCCAAGAGGTGAGATTTTTTCATATCTCACCATATGAAAAAATTACTTTGAGATGTATAATTGGCCCAAACAGAAAAGTTAAAACTATACAACTTCTGGAAAAAACCCACAGGAAGCTATCTCTAAAACACATAGGAAACTATCTCTATAGACTTGGGATAGGCAAAGATTTCTTAAGCAGGACATAAAAAGCGCTAACAATGAAAAAAAACTGATAAACTGGACTTCATAAAAACTTAAAAATTCTGCTCATCAAAGGACACCATAAAGAAAATACAAAGACACACTATGGCCGGGTGCAGTGACTCATGCCCATAATTCCAGCACTTTGGGAGGCCAAGGCAGACGAATAGCTTGAGGCCAGGAGTTTGAGACCATCCTGGTCAACATGGAGAAAACCCATCTCTACAAAAAATACAAAAAATAGCAGGGTGTGATGGTGCATGCCTGTGGTCCCAGCTACTTGGGAGGGTGAGGTGGGAGGATTGCTTGAGCCCAGAGGTCAAGGATGCAGTGAGCCAGACTGCACCACTGCACTCTAGCCTGGGCAACAGTGAGAGACCGTATTAACACAAATTTTTTTTTTTTTTAAATTAAAACAAAGACACGCCACAGACTAGGATAAAATGTTCACAATGTATACATCGGAAAAGAGCTTGTCAATATGTAGAGAAGACACAGATCACAAGAAAAAACCAAGAACACTGCAGTACCGGGCTGAGGCCCAGCAAGCAGCGTCTCATCACTAACAGGCCCCAGAATAAATCCCAGGGAGCCTCGTTGGGCCCCTCCATGCACGGAGCTTCCTACCTGGGTAATACTGCTCCTTCCATGTGCTAGATGTTTGCCTTGTTTGCTGGCTGGAAAAGAACTTGCGCCTTCAGTGTTCATCTCATAGGGTGATCTTATAGGGTGCTGCTGGTTTCCTTTCCCCCAAAGTAAACACAGCACGTAAACACCTGTGGAAAGAAAAGGTAACCCTTCCTTCAACACAGGAGCAGGGTGGAGAGCACAGTGGGTTTTGGCCCAAACCTAAGCTGCTCGCCCACTCCCTGCTAGCCCTGTGAGCCAGGGGGAGGCCCTGCCAACCAAGGGAGGCAAACACTCCTGTTCTTGCTTGGACCTAAGCCCACTACTTGCCCTGCTGCCCACGCTTCTGGGAAAAATGGAGTGAACAATGGTGTCCACATTCTCCTGCAGCCAAGGATATTCCAAATCCCCAAGCTGGGGCCTGTGCAGGCAGCCCTGAGTGCCAGTGGACAAAATGTCCTGGGCCTTCCAGGGCCACTGTGCTCAGGCACACAACGGACACTTCCCCGGCTTTGCCCTCAAGTGGTGGCCTCATTGCCTCTGTCCGGTGCCAGTTTTTGGAAAAGCTGCTCCACCCTGACAAGCGTGGGTCCCACTGGTGCCCCAGGTGAAGCCAAGGCCCAGGCACCAGAATCTACCTTCTAACATCAAAGCGGCTGCTTCTGCGTGGGGCCAAGGCTGACAGGGTGTAGGCAGGGTGGGACTCAGGCTACAGAGTGTGGAGATGGCAGATGCCGGGGCAAGGCCATCACAATGAGTCCTTCCTGGCCAGGTACCAGCCTGGTCCTGTCCAGTGGGGCGGGGACAGCCTGAGGGAGGTGCCTCAAGGAATCCAGTGGCCCTGGTGGCCACACTGACCCAGTCTCTCCAGCCTCTCCTGGCCATGCAGTGGGTGTGGGCAGCAGTGACCAGAGTGCTCAGGGCCTGCAAGTCCACCACCCAGGGATGCCTGGGCTCCAGGCAGGGGTGCAGTAGAACCCCCACAAGGCTGGACCTTTCTAGGCTGTGCCTGGTGCACAGAGGCCTCTCGGGGACACAGGAGGATTCCAGCCCCAGGGGGCTCACAAGCTGCCAGGGAAGAGGCCGTCTCCTGCATGGCTGGGTCCTGTCCCGGCTGGCCCAGCAGGCGGGTGGGGATGCTGGCTGTGGTGGCCTTGGGGAGGCAGTGGCAGTGGCAGGCACAGGACCCCACAGGGTGGTAATGCCTGTGGGAAAGGCTCATCCTGACCACTCGTCAGGGAGTGGGCAGGAGCAGGGCTCTGAGCATAACAGAGGGGCTGCCCACCAAAGAGGGGAGGGGGTGCTGGCTTCCTGGGAGATGCAGGGTGGACGTAACCATCATTCAACACAGGGTGAGCCGGCAGCAACGCTCAGGCCTCTCCCATCAATGTGGGTGAGGGGGGAAGCTTCAAAGATGCGTCGGTCAGCCCTGGCTCCAGGGACCCCTCCATGTGGCAGGAAGATGTCTGGGGGTGCAGCGAGCCACGCTTTAGAGGGCTGCCCAGGGCCTCGGAAAAGAGAAAGACCTGCCAGAACCGCCCTCTGCCCTGGGTCTCTCGGGCAACCAGGCTGTTCAGTCCCTGCAGCCCCTCCTGCCTGGCTCCTCCAAGTGACTGGCTCCAGGTCCATCCCCTCTGAAGAGCCAGGACAGCTGCCTCATGGACCGCAGAGGACTCAGGACCGGGTCAGAGTCCAGTCGCCCTCAGAAGAGCAGAGAGACCTTAGGAAATGCCGACTCGGAGACTTCTCATCTAAGATGAGGACATCACCGCCTGCCCCTGGAGGGCTGCTGCCAAGAGCAAGGAGAGCCTTGTAAACTGTAAAGTGCCGTGCTCATGGGAGGTGCTGGAGGGCCCTGAGCTACCTCTCTGGGCCCCCTGGCTGGCTTTAGACGATCTCCTACAGAGGCCTGATCCATGCGGGGAAACTAAGAGACATAGAAGCAAAGAAATTTAATGAAGCGTTTGTGTGAGTTGCCGAGGAATTTCGATTCCAAAGGCAGTTTTTATGGGCAGCTAAAGCGTCTCCTTGACAAAAATAAGTTTCTAACGAGGAAGTTATGGAGCAACTGATGAAGCCCAGGTACTGTAAATCATTAGCAATGGCCGGCCTCCCGCCAGGGTCGCTGGAGGAGCTCAAAGATGAGGAGACAGAGATAAGGAATAAAAATAGAAAATATATCTCAAAAAACACAAATAGTTCTTAAAAACACTGGAAAGCTGCTGATAAGATTTTTCTTCTTTATAAAAGCTCAGGGATAGTCCGAGCATTAGAGGCCACTGAATGGTACCTTTAGGAATAGCGGAGATGGGAGGGAAACCTGGTTAATGAGAGACTGAGGCACCCCTGCTGTGGCTCCAGGGCTGGCAGGTTGAGGAGGAGGCAGATCACAGAGATAAAAGGGGAGGCATGAACCCTAGGAGGAATGCTGATTTCGTTGTTTAAGGCTGAGAAATAAGAAAGTAGCAGCAAAAGGCCAGCCCCTAATCAGAATTCTTTGTCTGGCAGAAGTTCATGCATTTAGACTCATCAGGGTGGGGACGGGAGCTAGGCTGTCGGGAGGGCCATGGTGGGAAGAAGACGCTTTGACGATAAATACGAACTATCACTCTGACATCCAGACCTGTGGCTGCTACTTCCCCAGCCTTTGCCAGAAGAGGCTGTCTTAGGCCGTTAGGGCTCCTATCACAAAATCCCATGGACTGAGTAGCTTGGAAACAACAGAATTGTATTTCTCACAGTTCCTAAGGTCGGGAAGTTCAAGATCAAGGCACCAGCCTGCTGTCTGCCCTCTGCCTAGTTCGCAGATGGCACCTTCCTGCTGTGCCCTCCCAGGGTGGCAGGGCCAAGGCAGCTCTCTGAGGCCTTTCATAATAAGGGCACCCATCTCCTTCATGAGGGCTCCACCCTCATGACCTAACCACCTCCTAAAAGGGCCCACCTCTTAACAACATCACTTTAGGGGTTAGGGTTTCAACATATGAACTTGGGGCTGGTGTGGGGGACATGTACATTCAGACCATAGCAGAGGTTTTTGGGGTCTGCTTTAAAGAACAGAGAAGGCTCAGCTGAAAACAAACCATTGATTTGCACAATGTGGATATGCTGCGCTGTCCAAAAGTAATTTGCCTTCTCTGTAGATTGAGGTAAACTTCAGAAATAGCCCATTGGGTCTGGAAGGGCACTGGGCTAGACCATTAGGTTTTGTACCAGGCTCTGAAGCTCCCTTTGGAACTGGCCCCTTGCTACCCTGGCAACCCAGTGGCTTCAAATAACAGTTGGGGATTCAATGAGGCATCTTTGGTTTGAGCAGGAGGCCTGCAGAGTGTGGGCAGCAGCGAATGGTCACTGGGAGAAGGCTTTTGCTATTACAACTTCACACAGTCCGAGACCCTGGTTTGTTGCTTTCTTTTAGCCAAACAAACTTCAATCACTTGCCTGCAAACATAGGAGCTTCCACACTGTGCTCAGAAATGACCTCGGTGTGATGGTTTCTTCCGAGACCTGCAGAACACACAGCAAGACGAAACCAGTGGGAAAACGAATCTGCGTTAAATGAGAAGCACCTTGCACCATTTTAACACATAGCTCTGTTTTGCAAACAATCTTGGTTTTTCACCATAATTCAATTGACAGCTGGAGTAACTAGAAACAGTTTCCAGGGGAAGGGCTTTTCAACATGAAACTGAAGAAATCAGTCAACAGGTCTCCTTCCCATGGATGCTACTGGCAGGTAACCAAAGTTGACTGGTTAGATAATAGATAATGAAACTTATAGCCACAGAGGACTAGAAAAATTAATTGCATTTCATGGAATTGTACCACAAGTTGCCAAACTGAAGACACACTTTATGGTTCGGGTTTCCTTCCGCATTTAGTCAGTGAAGTGGTGTCACCCTTCTCAAACAGGGAGCCCGGGAAATGGCCACAGGTTCTCTTTGTGATGTTGGCCGTCTTCCTCCACCAGCGCTAAGTGGTCTGTGCATCGGGAGGGAGAAGTGGCTCCTTTTTAACCCTAATGGATTTACCCAGACCATTCTCTTCATTCTCCTAAAACCTAAGCCTTAATTATCTCGGTGCCTGGGGGACTCGGTATAGAGCCGTAAACATCACACCACAGAGTTTGGCTTTAGGAAAACCAGTTTCTTCCTATGAAGGCATCACTTCTTGGGACAGACAACAGCAGCACTTCCAGCTCTGCCCCATACTGTCTTGGGGACAAAGGGGAAGGAGCACCAGAGGGGAACCCTCCAGCCTTGGCAGGGGTGTGCACCCATCACCCAGTGTGGAGCAACCTCGATGGGGCAGGGAGCACCGCCCAAAGTGGAGGATCTCCCTTGCAGGGAGTGAGGGGATGATGGGCTTTGCATCATTTTGGGTTTACTCTGCCCAGAAAGCTCTAGGGGCACTCGAGGGCTCACACTTAGGCAGAAGTCGATCCTGTGTTTGCTGTGATGGAGAAGAGATCCTCACCATTGCTTTTTCTCCTAGAACTTTTCTAATCAGAATGGATCTCGCTGTCAGGAGGCCGGAGGCCATCAGAAGTGAGCTATGGGCAAGGCGATTTCCTGGACATGCAGACAGGGGAGCTCGGTGCTCTCAGACTTTTTTTTTTTTTTTTTCGGTCTAACAAGAATCAATATTTAAGATTATGCAATGTCCGTACCAGCCTGAAGTAGCTGCCAACCCAAGGACAAGGGTTAGATAATTTACAATGCAAGGAATCCATTCTTTTGAGAGGGGGAAGGGAAAAAAAATCAAGATTTAAGCTTCTTATCCTGGGCTGAACTTTTCTCCTCCATTCTTAATGGCATTGGGCGTAAATAAACCATCCATTCTGTTTTGTATGAATGGTCTGTACTTTGCACAGATTCTGTGGAATCGACAGGCCAGTTGTAGATCCTTGACCACAGGTTTGAGCTATGACTGCCTTGGAAACAGCACTTATTTACATTTTTTTCAACATACAGTACTGTCATTTAGCCTGATCAAAATCTACCCTGATCTTCTTTTACCCCAACAATCAGCAGAGAGAGCCTTTTTATTGCCGGCAACTAATGGTTCTTCTGTCCCATATTTTTAATGTGAAAATTAAATATTTATAAATGCCTCATCAATAGCATCCCATAACCAGGTCCTTCCGAAGCCGCAGACCGGGGCCCGTGCTCACTCACACGAAGTCAGAGGTCACAGGTCAAGTGAGCAGCTCGCAGCGGCTGTGGGGTGCATCTGCTGTCACCAGGATCTGGACAATTATTTATGGGGCAGGGCTTATTTGTGAAAAATCCCACATCATGGCCAGGAGAAGTTTCCTTTGTCTCCATAAAGCGCCTTCTGGTGAGGTGTTTACTGGAATCACAGGCTCCTGCTCCCTGCCGGTGACCTTCCTAACACTGTCCATTTTGAGGTGCCTCCAGGAGGAAGCTCTCCGCTTTCCCAACCCTCAGAAGAACTTTGGTGCGACACTTTCCAGGCCCTAGGGGACAGGGGCCATGTGGATGGGGATGGGGAGAAGGGACTGGGATGTCTAGGGTGCCTGTTCCCCCCACTGAGGATGGGGCTTGGTTGGAAGCCAGTGGTGGATTTTAAACAGAAAGCATGCACCCTGTGTGCTCCTGGAGACCCGTGGGGGCATCGGCCTCAGGGGGTGGTACTGCAGATGGCCAGTGCCGGGAGGGGGCAGGGTCCAGAAGGGAGACCCTGGCATGGACCAGGGCAGTGGCAGAGCAGAGTGAGAGGAGGCTCCGGTGGGGGTTGAGGGTTTAGTTGACAGACAGAGGCAGTAGAAAGGGGTTTAGCCACCCCAGGAGAGATGGAGGAGAAGCCCAGGCCAGCTGCTGGAGCACGGCAGCTCTTCCACGTGCACTGTTCCACACACCTTCAAAGGGCAGCACCGCTACCCAGGTGAGCGAGCCTTCTCAGCCCAGAAACAGACAGTCCCATGAGGGAGCCCTGGGAAGCAACCTCTCAGGGCCTGGCTCGGGGAAGTGGTGAGCCGGGAACCACCTGGCAATTTTGGGCAAGCCACACGCTCACTCGGGGGCTGGGTATCCCCTCCCGAAAGATGCAGGCAGTGAGCCTTGCCTATTTTCCTTAGAGGGCTCTTCGCAATATGAAGTGGGATGGTGGGGTCCCCGGGGCTGGAGGACGAAGGGGGTCGATGATCGATAAGGTCTGGGTGCGCCCCACTGCTGGACACGAAGGGCTCTGGGGAAAGAGCGCCGGCGGGGTCTGTGCACCAAACATAACCAAACCCTATTGAAAACATGGGGGGAGCTTTCTGAAGACTTGAAGGAAAGAGAGCAAGGAAAGAAATCTCCTGTCTCACCCTCCCACCCTGAATGCCCTCCCACGCTGGGGCAAAGGGCAGAAGGAAACGGAAGCCCGTCTGCTTTCCCGGCCGTGCTGCCCACGAACTGAAGCTGCTGGCAGGCTGCGCATCTCCCTGACTGTGGCCCCATCCAACCCCTCACTCCAGAAAATAGAGCCAGGGTGACGCAGGAGGCGACCCAGCCAGGAGGAGTGAGCCCCGCCTGGCTCAGTCCCTGCTGCTCCGTGGGGCCCAGAGGCCCCTGTTCCTCTACAGCGGGGAGGCTGCCATCTGCTCTGCCCATCTCTTGGGATTACTGTGAGTTTCCATAAAATGAACAACGTCCGCACAGGCACGAGCTTCGGAAACCGTCAAGTGCTGTCCACGTATAACGATTACTCTGGTTTTCACGCATGAATTCATGGATGCTTCTTCAAGCTCCTGGGGTCAGGGGGACCACCCTCCTTCCTCAAAACAAGTCAGAAAATACCCAGAGTAAGACCGGCACAAACATCTCATACCCAAAACCAGCTCTGCAATTGCAGGGCATGCTCATGATCCCTCCCCTCCCCCTGCTTCTCCCCACCCCCCATCCCCTTACCCCACCGGACTGCAAACTCCTAGAAGGCAGGGCTGGTTGCTGGGGCCTCCTGCTTGGGAACCTCATCAGAGAGGGGAGGAAATGAATATGCAACCCTGGACTGTAAATCTCAATGTCTGGAAGGCACTCTTCCAAGACAGGAAAGCGAGACGGCTAAAGCACCCTGGTTAATAGTGATGCATTGATAAAGTGATATTGATCATTATTGAGACTGGTCGGCCATCCACGGGGAAACACAAAACCAGCGGGGCAGCCTGGGCGAGCATGCACCTCTGTGGGCCGACCCGAGGGACGGCCGGCCCTCGTAACTCCGCGATGATGATGAACACGTATTGATTTCTTTAGTGCCTCTCCTCAGCCCCAGAGCACTTCATGCACTTATTGGAAAGTGCCTGAAACCAAATTGAAGACAGGCCCAACGAGGAGTATCAATCCAAACGTTACAACAGGTCTTCAGCTGCCCCGGTTCCAAACACTTAAGGAAGCGCTGTGCCCCACTCTGTTCAATAGCTGCCTCCGCCTTGCCAGGAAGACAAAAAAGAGGAGGTTAGTGTCTACACACGGCTTCCAGGGAAGGAGCTTGAGCAGTCCGCAGATCCGCGGACATCCCTGCACGCTGTGCTCCTCACTCAGTGCACACACTGTGGGCTGCTTCCCCTCTCCTGTCTTGAGTCCTGGGGCAGCTCTGCAGCCGCCTGCCCAGGCCAAGGCTCTGAGTCCCCTGTGGAGGGGCTGCCCTGTGGCAAGGCCACCTGAAACTCCACAGGCCTCGGGGACCCATGGGGTAGCTTGCCAGGGATCAATGCAGGATGTCTGGGCTCCAGAAAACATAACCATTTAGTAAAACTAAAACCATTGAGTCTTATTTGGGAAGAATTTCAAGCTTATAGGAACACTGCAAGAAAAACAATAGTATTGTGAACACGCATCGACCCTGCACCCAGCTTTGTTACTGATACCGTTAATGGTGTCATCATGGACTTCTCCACCTACATCTGTATATTTTCTGAGCCACTGTGGGGGGAGATGAACACACTGTGGCTTTTCATCCCCACTTTCTGAGAGAAAAGCATTAGGGACGCAGCCTCAGTGCGGTCACCAGCTCCGGACGTGTAATGCGGACAGCACTCTTATCACTCACGGTCCTATTTTGTCAATTAACCTGGTAATCTCCTTTCTAACATTTTTTTTTTTCTTCTAGTCCAGGATTCAGTCCATTGCAGTTAATTGCCGTGCCTCTTTAGTCTTCTTTTATCTGGAACATCCTCACAACATTTTGTCCTGTCTGATATCGACATTTTTGAAGAAATAGCCAAGCTTTTGTTGCAGCTTGGACACTGTGGGGCTGGGCTGCAGGAACCTGCCTCTGCCTCCCATGGACACAGGGACCAGCCCCAGCCCCAGCCCTCCAGCCACAGCCACGCCATGTTCCTAACCAGTGGGCTGTAGGGGGAAGCCTGTGGCTGCGTGTTTGCAGGTGCCCCCCAGTGGGCCTGGTGGACAGAGGCTGCATGTCTCTCTGGAGGGGGCTCTTTCTGGCCATGACTGTGGCTCACACACTCGTGATGTAGGCAGCCCCTGCTCTGGGCGAGTAGGGTCTGTGGGGCCCAGCAACCACTAAAGCTCACAACAGAGCTCACCCACAGCTGGGAGGACCAACTCCTGCCTCAGCAGTGCCGCCAGAATCTCTGAGTGGGTGCAAGGGTGCTGGGCACTGGGTCAACCTGGCGAAGACGGACATTCCGAGTGAGGTTAAAGGCGATTTGAATAAAGAGGAGCTGAGGGGATGAAAGAACCATCAGAAAACCCCTGTGTGTCTCATTCCGCTTTGGAGTGGGGTCCCCTGCTGAGCCCTGGGTGCTGCATGGGCCAGGCAGGTTCCAGGGAAGCCCAGGCAAATGCTGCCTCTTCGCCTCTCTCCCACCTTTGGAAACACCCGGGGCCCTGTGCTGGCAAGGTGCCCACCTCCTGAGGAGAGCAAGACCAGAAGCCCCCGGGAACACACTGAGCCAGTGGGTACTGCAGGAGCGCCAGGCTGGGGTGTGGGCCACCCTAGAGACAGACACAGAGCCTGGAGACGGCGGCCTCCCCCACTGGTTCCATGAGCCCAGGTCATCTGTGGGCTGCATTGCAGCCAGGCAGATGGCCTTGAGGCCTCGGGGGCCCGGGACACTCCAAATGGCCTCCCTCCTCAGGCTCTGCAGCCCACTCTAGGACAGATCCTTTGAAAGACTGCTATGATTAGGTTCTCAAGAGTTCCCTTAAGAAGAGGGAAGGGAGAAAGCAGGGAGGAGAAAGGGAGGCAGGTGCTTGGAAATGGGAGAGAGGGAGGTCAGTGGTGGGAGCAGGACAGTGGAGGCAGTGGCGGTGGGACACCCTTGTGAGATGCCTGCTGACCCCCAGGAACCCTGGTCCCGGGCAGCTGCTCTGTGCAAGACAAGCACATGCCTTGCTCCTCAAAATGACCCCACCCTGCGGTGGCACCATGGCACAAAATCCCAGGGAAAAGGCTTTGGCAGTTCCCTTGGAGAATTATATATTAGAATTTTACACCACTCCAAGCCTTGTACAGGTGAGAGAGCATCTTTTAGAAGTGATGTCCCTTGTTGGAACACTCTGTGTCATGGAACCAGAGAAGGTGAAGCTGTGGCTACAAAGAATAGGGACACCCAGGTTCAACCAGGACCTAGAAAGAGCCATAAAATTAATCAACACCTGGTGTGGTAGATGGCTTCTCGTTTATCTCGAAAAGTCTTCTCACACTCCCTGTGCAGGTGACTTTGCTGTAACTGTCATGGGTACTGCATCCCCTTCCCTTGGAGATGTCTGCCCTTTGGCTTGCTTTGACCAATGGTAGGTACTGGCAGAAGTGATGCTGAGTGAGCTCGGGGGTCCAGCTCCAGCCAACACACCTCTGTCTCCACCCTCTTGATGCACAGCCCTAAGGCCAGAACATGAGGAAGACTCCTGGGGGATGGAAACCAACCATACAGGAGGGAACTGGGGGGTCCCCATCGACAGCAAGCAGCACCTGGTCAGGTGAGCCAGGCCATCCCAGACCCTCCCACGCAGCAAACCCTCCAGCTGAAGGCACCACGTGAGTAAGGAACTGCCCAGCCAACCACAGAACTGGATGAAATAGCAAGGCATCACCGTTGAAGCACCGTGATGGTCTGTTATGTAGTGACACATCACTGAAATGGAAATCGGGTGCTGCTCTAAGACGAACCTGAACTTTGGCCTGGTTTTCGAAGTGGGCATCAGGTAGAGGCTGGAAAGGTGCTGATGAGGCGCTGGGAGAGCCGTGACGAGGGGACGGTGGGAGGCTGGAGAAGAGCAACCCGAATGAAGCAGGAACAGAGCCACCAGCGGTGCCATTGCCAGTGGTAACCTGGAAAATAGAAAATGTACCCAAATAATTTGTAAATATGGATGAAAACATTTCTACGTAGAGTGTTTAAAGTGCCAATTAGGAAAAGATACAGGAAATCCAAACCAAAACGAACCAAAAAATCCATTTACTTAGCAAGCAGAATTTAGAGGCAACAGAAAAGCGTAGGACTGGAAAAATAAAAGTATTTCTCATTTTCTGTTTCAACAGTTAGCACAATATCCCTAATGGAAGAAATGGCCTCAGAGAAAGGACTGATTTGAGGGTCTGCTCATTGGATCTTTTGTTGAGGCCTCAGAAAGACTGAAGGGACCCTCTCAACAAGGGGAGAGGGGCTTCCTAAGAACCCATGGAGTACTGTCTCATAGAAGCCTGACATATCCAAAGTGAAGAGGGGTCTGTATTGAAAAGAATTATGGTTGTTTCTTCTTTTATTCTTGGGGGGGGGGGGTGGATGCATAGAGAAGCCTCAAGCTCCAATAAGATTCATAGGAGACTCAAAAAATTTTTGTGAGAAACGTATTAATAAGAGCACCACCAGCTTTCGCTAAAAGGGGCTGATATCATTCAAAATTGAAAGACACTTCTGGGCCTCCAGCTTCCTATGGGCTGGAAACAGGAAAAGATGCTCATCTTCAAACATGGGCCATTTCTGATGGAAAAGAAAAGATCCTTGGAGAATAGAACAAGAGAACAACGGAGAGAAAAAAGGACAAGGAAACTGCTCCTTAGAGCAGAACTGTGCCTTAATCAAGGAATATCTTCTTTCTCTAGAGTAGGGGGATCTGACTACCTGGGCCCTTCTAAAGCTTAGGATTGGTAAGAACCAGTGACCTCCACTGTGCCTCATGTTCCTCCCCTTTCAGATGGGGGTGACTGTTGTCATCCTGGCCCTGTTGTGGGGTAACATGGCTTTTTAGTTCACAGATTTCTGGATCAAGAAGAATCACACCAGAAGAGCCATGTGTACATGTCCAGATGGACCTGATGTTGATCATGGCACTATGGACTTTGAGTCAAATCCCCTAATTGGGATAAGACTTTTAGCCATACTGGAACGGGATAAAGAATACGGTGTCTGTGGGAAGAAAATAAATAATTTGTGGTCAGATTGTGCAACGTGATAAATTGTTTCATGGCCCCAGATTCTTCCTTTGAAAAAGGCATGACCCTTTGCAATGAAACTCTGCCACATCTCCCATACATTTCTCAACTCTATTACATGAGGGCTGGCCTTGTGACTTTGCCTTGGTAAGTAACAGAATGTGGCAGAAGTGATGCTGTGTATGTTCAGAGCCTGGGCCTCAGCTGGCCTTGGGACTCCTGCCTTTGCCCTTTTGGATTATTTCTTGAGACCGCCAGGTAAGAAAGAACATCTAACCCACAGGAGGATGACAGGCTACAAGAGGCAGTGAAAAGGGCTAAACCTGTGAGTAGGACCAACCTGGATGGTCCAGCCCTACCTATGGACCCTCCTGCAGAGTGGGGCCCACCCTTGTGGGTGAACCCAGATGGAACCAGTAGAGGAGATGCTCAGTTCATCTACGGAAATGTGAGAAATAACAAATTATTGTTGTCTGAAGTGATTACATTTTGGGGTAGTTGGTTACGTAGTAATAGAAAACCATAATACCTACCCAGCACTTTGGGAGGCTGAGGCAGGCGGATCACCTGAGGTCAGGAGTTCAAGACCAGCCTGGCCAATATAGTGAAACCCTGTCTCTACTAAAAATACAAGCATTAGCTGGGTGTGGTGGCGCGTGCCTGTAATCCCAGCTACTTGGGAGACGGTGGCAGGAGAATAACTTGAACCTGGTAGGTGGGAGCTGCAGCCTGGGTGACAGACCAAAACACCATCTCAAAAAAAGAAAAAAAAAAAAAAGAAAGAAAGAAAAGTATAACATCTAGCATGACTGATCCAGACCCAAACAAACAAATAAAAAGAAAGGAAACATGAAATACTAATATCAGAATTTTTTTTTTTTTAAAAAAGGAGACATTTATATCATGATATTAGGGGTGAGTAAACAGATATTGTGAATCTCATTATGCCACAGATTCAGTAACATAGAGGAAATGGATAAATTCCTGGAAGTACAAAACTTTATAATAGACACAGTATAAATAGAAAATGTAAATAGCTCCATATCTGTTGTTTAAATTGCATCTGTGATTAAAGATCTCCCCAAAAGAAAACTCCAGGCTCCAAAGGCTTCCCTGGTAAATTCTGCCAAATATTTGAGAAATAAGTAAGACCAATTTTACACAGATCCTTTCAGAAAAGAGAGGAAGAGGTGACAATTCCCAACATATTTTATGAGTCCAGCATAAACCCAACATCAAACCTGGAGAATAATGAAAGAGCAAAAAAAATTATAGGCCAATATCATTCGTGAACAGAAACAAAAATCCTTCACAAATCAAATCCGTAATGTGTAAGAAATATAATACAATCATGATCAAATGCATTTACTCCAGGAACTCAAGATTGTTCTAACATTTGAAAATCAATTGTAAGTCACATTAGCAGAGTACCAAGAAAAATTATACAATCATCTCAAGAGACAAAGGAAAAGCATTCAACTCATTCATGGTGAAATTCAACTCACTCGTTTTGAAACCTCATTCATTTTGAAAACTCTCAGCAAATGAAGACTGGTAGAGAACTTCCTCAATGAACTAAAGGGCATCTATGAGAAACCTACAGCTAACATCATGCTTAATGGCAAGAGCCTGGATGATTTTCCCATAAGATGGGGAACATGGCAAGAATGTCCATTCTTTCCACTTCTACTCAACATTGACTGGAGATGGTAACCAGCGAAATAAGGCAAGAAAAAAAAAAAAAAAAAAGAAAGACACAAAGATGGGAGAGGAAAAAGTAAAACTATTATTTTTTCACAAATGACATGATCAGATATGATAAAAATCCTAAGTAATCTAAAACTATTAGGACTAGTTAGTAATTTTTTTAAGTTTGTGAGCTTCATGGGCATAATTAAAAATTAATTGAGTCAATTGTGAAAGAACAGGAAAATCTGGGAAATGATCATGGATTGGAGGAGACTATGATGGCTAAATGCCATATGGTATCTTGGAATGGATCCTGGAACAGAAAACCAACGTTTGTGGAGAAACTGGTGCACTCCTAATAAAGTCTATAGTTCAGTTACCAGTGCTGAATTGTTGTAAGTTCTTAGTTTTCACGATTCTACTATGGTTACATAAGAGGCTGATGTTATGGGGGTCAAGCTGGGTCAAGGCGTATGGGAACCCGCTGTACTATCTTTGCAATTCCTTTTTTACATCTAAGATAATGTCAGAATAAAAAGTTTAAAAACACAGAAGACAGGGGAGGCTTCTTGACTATGACAGAAGCAGGGTGATTCTGGAGGCAGCTGTGTGGTAACCGCCCTACCTCCAGGCCAGCTCTGCTGTCCACATCTGGAAGCTGTTCCTGAGAGCTCAGCCTTTTAAACTTCCTTCCAAACATCCTGAAGCTACTTAATACCCTATAATCAATCCCTTGCTGCTTAAAAATGTCTCTACTAAGAAAATGAAAAGCCATGGATTAGGAGAAAATATTCCTAACACGTAGAACGACAGAGGGCTTCTTTCTTGAATATACAGAACTCCTACAACTCAATAAGGAGGTCACAGTATAAAAATGAGCAAGGTGGGGGCCGGGCACAGTGGCACACACTTGTAATCCCGGCACTTTGGGAGGCTGAGGTGGGTGGACTGCTTGAGCTCAGGAGTTCCAGACCAGCCTGGACAACATGAAAACCCTGTCTTTATGAAAAAAAGAAAGAAAGAAAGAAAGAAAGAGAAAGAGAGGGAGGGAGGGAGGGAGGGAGGAAGGAAGGAAGAAAGGAAGGAAGGAAAAATGAGCAAGGGAGCAAACAACCATGTCACCAAGATGTGCGAAAACCAGGAAGTGCTCCACGCCATCAGTCATCCAGGAAATGCACAATAAAACCACCGCGAGACTGCCCTTCACACCCATCAGGGCTGAAATAAAAAGGAATGGCAACCCTGAATGCCATTAAGGATGATGGGCAACATACCTGGCTGGTGGGTGTGTAAAATGGTGCAGCTGCTTTGGAAACCCAATAGTGTCTCTAAAGGTGGATGTACAGCTGCCCTAGAGAGCTGCTGGCTCCCATGTATGCACCTGGGAGACAAAATGCCTGTCCACAAAGAGGCCTGAGAAAGAACGTCTACAGCAACTTGATTTATAAAAGCCAAGAACCGGAAACTACTCCACGTCCATCAACAAAAGAATGAATGAAGACACTGTGGCATGCTCTCAAAATGGAATATTAATCAGCCATCAAAAGAGTATGGACTTTTGAAACAGACAAGGCTGAATCTCAAAGCATTCTGTTGGACGAGGGAACCTGACTCAGGACAGCATACAGTGGGGTTCCAGTTACCTGCAGTTCAAACATGGCACCACCTGTCTCCAGCACTTTTTTATCTTCCTGATCTGAAATGCAGTCCTCATTACACCCTAGCTTCCTGCTTCCTTCCCCAGCAGCCCCTGGCAACCACTGTTCTACTCTGTGTCTCCATGAATCTGACAATCCTGTGTGTCTCATGTAAGGACAACCACACATTCTGTGTTCTCTTCTGTCTGGCTGACACCACTGAGCCTAGTGTCTTCAAGGTTCATCCGTGTTATAGCACGTGTGTGTACATTTCCTTCGTCTGTAAGGGTGAATATCCCATTGTGTGGATGTGCCACACTGTTTATCTATTCATCTATCCAAGGACATTTCGTGTTGTCTCCTCCTCTTAGCTGTAGTGAATGATGCTGCAATGAACATGGGTGTGCAAATACCTGTTTGAGAAAAGGTCTGTACCTTGACTGGGGTGTTGGTTACACAGGGGTATATACCTTCAAACTCATGAAATGCTACACAGAAAACCTGCATGTCCTGTGAACACCCCCATTTCTCTCATGCCCACCAGGGCAGGCTTCGGGGTCATCTTCCATTCCTCTGTGCCACCTCCCCCTACCCCTGCTGGGCCTGCCCTTGGGGACCTGGGAGGACAGCCCCCTTCTGCCTGCCCTCCAGCCTTGGGGCAGATCTTGGTCGGGGGTCTCCTGACCCCTGCTTGAGCTCAATTCAACTCCACACCCAGCTTGGCCTGGGAGACATGTTCCCTGTGGAAATGGGCAAGACTTCCAAGGAGACCCTGGGTGCTGCCCCTGTGCACTCCTAGATCCTGACTCTGGCTGGACCTCTGGAAGCGGCCTGTCTGGCCCATCCTCCCACTGCCCCACCTGGAGTGGCCCAGGGGCAGGACCAGGTCCCTGTGCCTTTGGGGAAGTGTCCCGTGTTCCCCTCAGCTTTCAGGGGCTCCTCGTGGAGAGCATCAAGCTCTCCCAGCACGCTCGGGTGGCTGCATATTTATAAAAACAAATCAACAGTAGGCCGAAACAGGCTTAAGGATCTCTCACTTTTCTGGAGGAAAGTTCAGTATTGCATTAATAAAGAAACAGTAGGAATCGTGGCAAAAATAATCAAAAAGCAGCTCTGTTGGAGAGGAGGAGCTGAAGCCGGCAGCTCTCTAGGGAATCTATGCCTAGTCTTGAGCTAATTCGTTTCTGAAATAAGTTTGATCTGCCTTAAACATAATTAAAACAGCTTATAGTTTCTGCAAAGATGATGCAGTGGTCGAAGTTCTGAAGCTGAACTAACTGGCGTCGCCTGTCTGCTTGGGCATCAGTCTCAGCGGTGTACTGCGTCTCACCCACATGAGTACGAACCGAATTTTCTCTGTCTTGGTTATTGCACATGCTGGAGACCACACAAGCCCAGCGTGCTGGTATCAGCTGTGGGCAAACCTGCTTCCCGGCTGGGCTGCAGGTCCCAGCCCCAGGGATTCCATCCAGTTGGCTTGTCTGCCCCCGAGGAGCTGAGGCAGGTGAAGAGAAGCACACCCTGGACACATATATATATATGTCCAGTCTGTCCATTCTGCAGTTGGAGCCACCTAAAGGCCCCTGAGTACCACATACCCAGGCAACTCCCCACCCAGGTGGGTCATGGAGATCGGTGCCCCTCAGGGCAGGTTTCTGCTCCCATGGGGCTTGACAGGTGGTTTCTAAAGAGGCACGATCTGTGAGGCCCACTTTGCTGCCTGGCATTCGGCAGCCATCCTCAGAGAACCCCTGCAGCCCACGTCCTCGTCTGGGCCTCTCTACTTGAGGTTAGGGGGTCAGAGCTGCTTCCTATCCCAGGTTTCATCAGGGGGCCTCTCACATGCCCGCAAACACAGGCTGGCCTTGGATGGCAGCAGCTGGCCTGTCCAAATGTCTTTCAAGCACTCTAATTTTCCTGGTGGTTCTTCATGGTTCCTTTTTCTCCTCCATAAACTGATATTTAAGAGGGGTTATTTGATCTACAAAGCACACAATGTATCACTAGTTAATTCATTAATGATATCAAAATGACATATTTGGATAATAGATATACTAGCATTTTGTAAATGTTAAGACTTTTATATAAAATAGTATTGCCAATAATATAAAAATTTATTATTGCTATAATGCCACATTGTCAGGATACCTTTGCCCTACTGAATTGTACCAATATTAGGGTTCAGTTTTGGAAATAGCGTTGTATATGCAAACATTCCAAAGGAAGGCCTTTTTAGTTAAAAATAAAAGTAAAAATGGTTCAATCTAATGCTAGATGTGTCATTACTGTAAACCCAGAGAACCTTTCTTGAGGTTACAAAAAAGACCATATGGTGCCCATTTTAAATTCACCAACTACATAAAAGAGGGAGGATACGAAACTGAAGTCAGAAACCTGCTGAGCAGAGGCTGGGCCTAGAGCAGCCGTGGCACTGCAGGCGGCTCTGGGGGGCATTCTCCACCAAGCCCGCTGCATCATGCAGGGCGGTGGGGGCTCCTCAAGACTGACCACGTCCACACTGCTCACAGGCAGTGACTGACAATGCAAGGGGAGATAATGTGTGGCATAGCAGGTGGGGACAGCAATGAGTCTCAAACTTGATATGTCTACAGCTGCTGTCGTTAATAGCATCCCTGCAATGGTGTTCCACGCAGCCAACGTTTCTCCCATTTTTCTTGTCCATCATCTATTTTTGGGATGGGGAACTGAAAGATATACTTTCTTTAGAGTTGATTTTATTTTTTCAGCATCATCTTCTGTCCTTGGACTTTTTTCCTTCAAATTACCTGGAAGCCCCTGGAAGCTCTCTGGTGTTCATGGAATTTGCTCACATCTTACTTGCCTTCTGGAGCTGGTGACCATTGGAGACCCCTGCAACACTAGTGTTTGCCACGCCCTTTAATAAATACTGGGAAGACGTCAAGTAACAACAGATGTAAAGAAGCAGCATGTCTATCCCCAAGTAATTTCCCGACACCATCTCAGTTCAGAGATTCCTTACAAAGGAAGCGGACTCAGTGCTGCCCTTCACCAACCAACAGACACGCCAAGGACAAAAGCCCAAAGACACTGACCACACAGGAAGCTGACTTTGAAAATTAAATACTTTTGGCAAAATACATTATTTCAAGTTTTTTACTTAAAGTGAGATCTGATTAAAATGTTTTATGTTGCATTATTTCCTTTTTTATGTGCTAAATTAAAAACCAGTCTTGTACCATGGAGGATTGCCAACGTATAGAAAGTAAACAGAATACTACAATGAGCCTCAGACAGTTATAATCTGGCTTCCACACCACCACCATTTTGCCAACCCTGCTTCATTTATGCTTCCTGCCTCCATTACTACTTCTTTCAAAGTGAAGTTTACATGCTTTGAAATGCACAAACCTTAATTGTATATGTTTGACAAACGATACATTCATTTAACCTACGTACCCATTGAGCATCAATTTTCCATCACTGCAGGAAGTTCCTTCATGATTCTTCCTAGTTCAGTCCACCTCACTCCACCCTGGGTGACTAACCTTCTGAATTTTGCTTCCTCATGGATCAGTTACGCATCTTCCAGAACATCACATAAATGAAATGCGATGAAGTGAAAAGTGTTTGTACCTCTGTGTTTAGCTTCTTTCACTTAGCATAACGCCTATGAAATGCATCTACATTGTTGCATATATACTTAGTTTATTTCTTTTTAGTTGAGTCGTATTCCATCGTATGAACATAACAAAATTGTTTATCCATTCTTCTGTTGGGTATCATTCAATTGTTGCTAATTTTTGGTTATTATCAATACAGTTTGCCAAGGTATTCTGAATTTGTTATTTTCCAAGGTTGTTTGACTCCTCTCAGTTCTTTGCACTTTCAAAGGCAGTTTTTATTTTTGTCAATACCTATAAAAGTCTGCTGGGATTGTGATTGGAATTGCTTTGAAATTTTAGGTTAATTTGGGGAAGAACTGATCACTTAATAAGATTGACTTTCCAATCCATGAACATTGTTTATCTCTCCATTTGTGTTTTCTTTAACTTCTCTAAGAAAGGTTTTGTGGGTCTCAGTAGAGAGGTCTTACACATCATGTATTATGTGTAATGCCTTTCTAAGCATTTTGTTTTTTTATGCTATTATAAACAGTGCTGCTATAAAATTGTCCATATTTCCAGTTGTTGACAGTAAATAGAAATGCCATTGGTTTTTGCATATTGGTCTTATATCCCATGACCTTGCTAAATTTACTTCATTAGATCTGTAGTTTTTTTCCTTGTTGATTCATTCACATTTCTATGTGAACAATCAAGTCATCTGCAAATAGGAGCAGTTTTACTTTTCCTTTCCCAACATTATGAATTTTGGTTTACTCGTTTCACTGCACAGCCTGGTATAGCAGGTACAATGTTAAACGGAAGTGAGGAGAGCAGGCATACTGGCTGTGCCCTCATCTCAGGGGAAAAGCATGGGAATCCTTCACCAGTAAGTATATTATCTGTGGACTTTCCATAGATGACTTTTATCAGATTAAGATAGTTTCCATTTATAGTTTGCTAAGAAATTATAATAAAGGAGTGTTGAATTTCATCAAATACTTTTTTTACATCTACTGAGATGATCATTTTTTTCTCCTTTATTCTGTTAATGTGTCAAACTGCACTGATTGATTTCCAGACCCTAAACAAACCTTGCGTTCCTGGAATAAACCCATTTGTTCATTTCTTATTTGACTTCCTTTGCTAGTATTTTGTAAAATATTTCTTTTGCATTTCTGTACATAAAAATACAGATGTATATTTTTTTCCTCAATATCTTGGTCAGGTTTTGGTACCAGGGTTGTAAGATAATCTTTCAAATCTGTTTTATTCAAATTTAACTACATGTAATTAACTGTAGACAAAGACAGAAAGGAGAAAGGGCAGTCATGTCTCAGTGTTATTAGAATGAAAACATGTTTTTGCCATTGGGAAAACTGTTCTGGGCTGATGGAAGGAAGAGAAGGATAAAGCTGAACGAGGAGGAATGGTGGGAATGAGGAGCTCGGAGCTGACGAGGCACGGCCAGTGGTTTAGGGCTCCTCACTCCCACATTTATGACGCCTGAGCTTGAACTTCACTGTCTCCTCAAAATGTTTATTAGATTTTGATGTTCAAGTTACAATCAAAGTCATTGGGAAATAGATTAATGTCTTTCAAAAATTAAATCTAGAAATCAGTTGAAACAGGCCTATCAAATACTGTCTACAAAACAGCATTTTAAAGGTGATTGGAACAAACAGAGCTACCCCATTTAGCACGGATGCCTATCAGGGGCCTGCCATGCCTGTGCAGTGCTGGCCGGTGGCTGGGGCCTGGGGGCAGTGACCAAGGGAGACACGGCTTTGCTTCTCAGGAGCCTGGAGCCCAGCAGGAGGACACAAGGGAGGAGGCCTTGCCCTGGCAGGACTGGGAGGGCAGGTGTGGAGGCAGAGTGGTGCCGGAGGTGAGATGCAATGTAGCCAGCTACATGGGAGAGGTAAGTGGGAGCAGCAGGACACCGTGACAGACAGCTGAGCCAACCAAAGACCCTGGCGAGTTGGAGAAGGCCCGAGGGATCGCTGCCATCTTCTGGGCCAGATGTGCCTGCCCTTCCGACATCCCACACTGTGGGCTTTCAAAGCTCAGGCTGTCGAACGCAGACACCACAGCAACCCACTCTGCAGTTGCTAAGGTAACCACACACTAATATAAGTAGCAGAGTGAAATTAATCAGGGCCTGTAACTTGGGTAACTTCCTCATGCACCAGTGTAGCGTCTTTCTGTGGTGACAACGTGGGCAAGTTCTGTGCTCTTATCCAATTTTTGAGTGTGAAAAAAATCACCAGGGCGATGGCACTGAGTACACTGAGTTTGAATTGGGATGACCAAGTCCACGCAGGCAGGTGAAGCCCTTGGATGGCAGGCAGGGGCCATTCATTCTGGGGATGAAGGATATCTTTGGAGAAGGGCAGATTTTGTCATCTGCTATCGGCCTTCTGTTTCTAAATCTCGATCCCATCTTCAAACTTGCAAGACAGTACATTACGAGGCACTTTCCAGTTTGACCTAAACCCCACTGCCTGTGCTCTCTTCACAGCAGAGCCATGATGTGAAATGTTATTACGGACTTTCTTCTTCATTATCTTCTCCACTAGAATGTAAACCCCACTGGGGCAGGGACTTCATGGTTATATCCCCAGACCCCAGAACAGTGCCCGGCCCATGGCAGCCTTACAGATGCTTGTTGGAGGAATAAGTGAATCCACTGGCATAGAAAATGGCAATTGTTGAATTTTATAGATTGAGAGTCCCTTTGAAAGTATCCAGTTCAATCCCTGGATACGGCTGAGAGCATGAGAGACTTGGAGTCAAAAAGCCGGATTCAAGCCCTTCCCATGACAAGTATCTATGGGCCTCGGTGAGTTTTATATCCCAGCCTCAGTCTCCCTGTTGTGAAGGGATGTAACAGGCCTGGCCTCACAGGCCTCCAGAGGACTCAGCGAGAAAATCCATGTCAAAGTGTTGCTGCGGTTCTGCGAGGACGTGACGTGGCAGTTAGGATTTTAATGTGGAGAGAAAGAATCTGCCCACAAAAACCACGTGGCGGATCTGGCCCTTGTGGTCTACGAAGAGGGTGGCTTTTGGGGGCTCAGGTGTGTTTTATTTTGGTATTGAAACTATTATAAAGGGATTAGAATTGCATTTTAAAAAACTGCTCAGTAATGGAGGTTTCAATATCAGCTACTTAGGAGGGAAAAGAAACAATTTTGGGGGGTGTACTATTTAATTTATGCAAATAAGTTATGTATGGAAGAATGTATGTTAACTTTTTCAGGACACAAGCCCAAAAGTCAACAGAAATTTGAATTTTTTTTCTATCTTCATGCTGAAATTTAATTCATCACGAATTTGCCTTCGAGGGTGAAATTTTCTTTCCTCAACTTTTACGTGACTTTGTAATAAGAGCAGTTGTATGGGTTCACAAAAATAAAAGACGGATGATGGAGCAGAGATGTTCAGTGTAAATATTTAGTACAGGGGCTGGCGGCTTTTAAATTTGCATCTTGAGCTCAGTGTATCTGCTGATTTCCCATCTGCTAATATTTTCCCATCTGCTAAATACCTGCTACCAGGGGAAGACGACGTCTCTGTCTTTCCCGCCCTGCTTAACCTCCATGTCCCCTTCACCTGAACTTGGAAATAGCTCCACTGTGTTGAGGAGAGCACAGGCAGATACACTCCAGCTCTGACCAGTGGCAACAGTGATGACCCAGGAGCACCCCTGCAGAAGCTCAGTTAACCCAGGGGGCTCACCTTCCTCCAAAGGCCACCCCGGGGTCTCTTTCTGCCTCCATTGAGCTAGAAACCCAGGAAACAGCAGCTCTCTGGGGACCCAAGGCCAGCACTAGAGAAGAGGGTCTGTCTTTCCAATATCCACTGCAAACAAGATGGCCCAAACAGTGCACTTAGGAGCCTGCAGGCTTTGGGGTGCAGCAGCGGAGACGCTGCTGGGCAGCAGGAGGCCAGCAGAGAGGGTGGGCCAGGTCTCCCTGCTTCTGCAGTCACCCCTGAAAGATCCTTGTGCTCAGAGAGGATTTGGCTTTGGAGACCAGGAAAGGACTGGAGCCTCATCCCCTCTCACACTGACTTCCTCCCCTGGTCTGCACCATCTCCCAGACCAGGATGGGAGGTTGCATGGAGCATAACGTCAGCACTGGCCCCTCCGCCCGGGGGTCCCTCACGTGCTCACTCTGGCTCCAAATGGAGGCTGTGTTGGAGGCTGTGTGCGAGTTACGGAACTCACGCAGCCTCTGCTTGCAATTTCCACCAGGAAGAGCTGCCCCTTTTTCACTTTTAAACCCCAAGCAGGGCTTAACAGCTCCCAGCCACTCCCTTCCAGAGGCCCCGGGAACGGCCAGCCGGGAACGCCGCGCTCTCTCCCGCGGCCACAGGAATGCCTGCTCTCCAGTGTCCCGACGAGCCCACGGGCAGGCCGCAGGAACAAAGAATGAAATGGCCCCAAAGAGCAAGAGTTACATTTCATGCTTAAAATCAAGGCCATCCCAAGAGGAGCCAACCACGGAGACACTTGATTGATGGCGGCAAATAATTATTCTCAGTGTTGCTGCGAGCTTGCCTTCGTAGAAAGCCAGAGATGAATAAAATATATGAGAGCACATCAAAATATAGTGCAAGGACAACATATACAAACAGTACATTAAGCATTATGGAAGACAATAAACAGAGGTGGAAAACACATCCGAGTTAGCGCTGGGCCCGGAATCCGTGCGCATCTGCGCGAATGGGAAGCAGCGCCACAGACGTCTCCGTGTGGCCCCTTCGGTCCCGGGAATATTTCATTAGTTGGAAAATCTGAGCAGATTAATTGCTACCGCCGCCTCCTTCCTGAAGGACAGGTTCCTGGGTGCACAGCGCGGCCGCGGCTGCTCCTCTGCCGCCAGGCCCCGGGCTTCCCTCCACACGCAGAGTGCAGTGTCAACAGAAATGCTACAGTGACATTTCTCTCTCTCTCTCAATTACTTGTAGGCTTTTCACTGCCCGTATAAAATACATATTGTGCTCCAGCGAGATCCATTGTACCGAGGTCAGCGGGAACTCATTGTCCTTTTTAGCTCCAGAACAAGACAATACTGACATCTGTAAGATTTGCTGTAAATAATCCAAGTGCTATAGGTACCGGGTGAGGGGCAGGAGAAGGTAAAAAACAAAGGAGGAGGGAAGGCAAAGAGGAAGGAAGAGGGAGGGGGTGAGGTGGGGAGAAGGGGAGAAGGGAAGAAGGGGAGAGGGGAGAGGGAAGAGGGAGGCAGAAAGGTGTTGAGAAATTTACTGAATGCTAAATCATTCCACATCCTGAATTTGTCTGGGGAAGGCTTCACCAAATCGTTTGCATCATTTCAGGGGAAAATAAATATTTGGCAAATACCTACAGGACAGCATCGGCTTGGATGCCTACTGCAGATGGCCTCTGCTTCCGGGGCAGGATTCATCCTGCAAACCATTGCACCAGAGAGCAGTAGGTGCAGGGGCTGTGCCCAGCCCTCCAGCAGAGTCACACATGTGGCGCTCCGGTGCATGGCCTCGAATTCTAATTGGAATGGCAGAAGTCTATGATTCTGATTAAGTGCAATGGAGTCATTTACTTGACAATTCAAATCAATAAGTTAAAATGGGGTGGGGGTAGGGGAACAACCTGCACAAAGATTCCAGCAGCAGAAAGGCCTACTGGGTGCCGGCTTTGCCCCGAACGGCGTGCCTTTTAAGTCAGTGTGTGAGAAAATCAAAAGTGTGTTTGACAACCAGTCAGTGAGAAGCTCTTCTCCGAAGGAGAGATTTTTCATGGAAAAGAAAATTTGGCGACAGGCAGGGCACTGTGCCTGGGATGACAAATGAGGGAGAGAAATTCTAATGGAGACTCCGTGCAGGCAGAAGCCAGACTCCTGGAAGCCCCGCTTATCTTTTTCTTCTCTACCGGTGCAAGAGGCAGAGACCGTGCATGCATGTGCGAGTGTGCATGCGTAGCGGGGGAGAGACGGAGAGATGGAGCGTGTGTGCATGAATGTGTAACAGGCTGAGACCAAGTGTGTGCGTGTGTGTATAAGAGGCACAGACCAAGCGTGTGTGTGTGTGAGCGTGCATGCGTTGTACTGGAGAGACAAGTGTGCACATGTGTGCATATGTGTGCCTGTCCCAACACGCTTCCCCAGTCTCCGGTTTGAGCCCCTGTCGGGGGTGGACAGAGAGCGAGCTGCTATGAACTTGGCTTCCAGCAGGCACGGGGCTGCTTCTCTGGGTGGGAGGCAATCGCCACACTTACTCACGGGCAGCGCTGATGTTGAGGCTGGCTCAGCAATAAATTCATTTCCACTCAGGACTTTTACCCTTAAAGACAAAATCTCTTCAGCCTGTACCTTTTCCCTTCGGTCATATCCAGAAAAGTGAGCATGTGATTTCAATTTGAAATTAAAAGTCATGTCTGAATAACAGAACTGCATTCTCATTTCCTAATACCCTGGTTTTTACTACTTTGCATTCAACTGTGAAAAGTCTTTTAAAACTCGGAACAGCAGTAAAACTTGAATGAATTTTTGACCCATTATTGCATAGCGGGTGCGCCTTCCAAGTTGGAGAGACTGCCAAGTTCTCACCACCTAATATTTCCACTTTAATTGTGCCACTTGAGAAATTTACGTGCCTCAAAATATGGCATGAATCTTACGCTTATTGCAGTATCATTAGCAGCAACATTTAAGCAACATCTGTGTGCCATAGAACTAATTGAAGTAGCAGAAGTGGCAGCTGTAAATCCACAGGAAGATGGCAGTTTGTACCCAGCACTGCTGAGCTAGCTCCTAACTGTCAGCCTGTTCCTGCAATCTGCTCTCGAGTGCCGCGGTACAGGCACACAATGTCCAAAAAAATACAGCGAGAAGGCTAATGATCCTATTAACCACTTTGCTGCACCAATTTGGCTGTTTTTCCAGTTTCCTTGTTGAATTTCATTATAAATTTTGCCATTCCTGTAAAAAGTCCAGTATGAGACGTGTCTGACTTTAAACTACTTACCTGAGCCGAGAAACGCTCATCTGGCCAGGCCAAACCGAGGATTGATTTTTTTGTTGTTGTTTAATAATTCTTCCCACCACACTCCCGCTCTTTTCAACTGCTTAAAAATTTTTCACACACACATTTCTGTAAAACAAAACAAAACAAAACAAAACTTTTAAATCTCTTATAATGTTGATATTTAAAGCAATGGCATTTTCTTCCCGTGGACATAACATTTTCAATAATCAATACAAGATGGCAGCCCTTATTATTGGTGGGGAGCGGGGGAAGAGGGTAGGGAGAGTGAGGATCTCCCAGAGTTTGCTGAGGTGTAGATGCGGTCAGCTTATCTGAGAGCCTGTGTCATCCCTCCGCTACACAGTGGCTTGGACCCAAAAATGCACTGACTGTTTTTCTTCAATATGAAGAAAAATGAGGCTGATTCTCCTGCACAGAGTGCAAGCTAAGTTGGGAGCAAGGAATGACCCCAGTGCCTCTTGTTGCAGAGAAACAAGGGCTTAGGAGCCCCTGCTTTCCTTCCGAATATCCCCACATTGAGCACAACTGGAAAAAAACATTTCCAACACCTCCAAGAAAACCCAGCCCCATTTTGGTTTTAACTCTGCTTTTGCTCGTGTTTGTCTTGGCAGGGGATGGATGTTTCTCCCTTGGTGCCCTCAGACAATGATGTAACTGGTATCTTTTGAAGCACTCAAGAGTGCTGGAAATACACAAAAGAAGACCTCCTTCAATATATGATGACTGGTGTGTTTGCCAACAACCCAACTTCATTAGAAAATTGGCACGTCCACCCAGCTGCCATGTGACACGCCGTTAACTCCGGACATTTGTTGTCTTAATGCTCAAGTACTCAGGGACTCAACTGATAAGGGAGAAACTGTTTGGAATCCACTGAACCCCACGCCTAGGGTGGCCGCCACCTCACGGTATTGAAAATCAATAGCCACATGACTGCTGAAAGGTCGGAGGTCTCCAGAATTAACTTCCTAGTACTAAATTACTACCCCTTGTTTCTTGGTTTATTTTCTCACAATAATACATTTTAAGGGCGCCTGGTTAAAAACCACTTACGAAACACACAACGAAAAAAACGGAATCACTAGCGAACAGCTGCCAGTTCCTCCCCCTAGCCCAGGGAACATCAGGATGAACGATGCTGACAGCTCCCTCAGCCTGCAGCCGGGGGTTGTTGCCTCAAAAAAATCTCTTTCTTTTTTGGTGGTGGTGTTTTCATCTTTATGGAAAAGGGTAAGCTTGTTTGGAAGCGATCCATCTCTGACTTACCAAATAATGCAGCTTAGTAATACGTTGGGCACCACCCCGGCCCTGGGATGCTGCCTCATATGCCACGTCACAGAAGGGAGACTTGGAAAAGGTGATGCTTGTGGCATTTCATCAGAGTTGAGAAATAAGCTCCTATGGCTAACCACGTGACATCCTTTATTTTCTTTAATTTTTTAAAAAATTTTGAATTTCAATAGCTTTTGGGGTACAAGTGGTTTTTGGTTTCATGGATGAATTACAAAATCCTGAGATTTTATCGCACCCATCATCCGAGTGGTGTCCGTTGTACCTAATGTGTAGTTTTTTTTTTTTTTTTTTTATCCCTAGCCCACTTCCCACCCTCCCGCTTCTGAGTCTCTAAAGTCCATTATATCACTCTGTATGCCTTTGCGGATTCATAGCTCCCACTTCTAACCGAGAACGTATGGTTTTTAGTTTTCACTCCTGTGTTACTTCACTTAGAATAATGGCTTCCAGCTCCATCCAAGTTGCTGCAAAAGACATTGTTTCATTCTTTTTAACAGCTCAGTAGGATTCCATGGTGTACAGACACCACATTTTCTTTATCCGCTTATTGGTCGACGGGCACTTAGGTTGGTTCCGCATCTTTGGAATTGTGAATTGTGCTGCTATAAACATATGTGTGCAAGTATCTTTTTCATATAATGACTTCTCTTCCTAGATACCCAGGAGTGGGATTGCTGGATCAGATGGTAGATCTGCTTTTAGTTCTTTGGGATATTTCCATACTGTTTTCCATAGTGGTTGTACTAATTGACCTTCCCACTAGCAGCGCAGAAGCATTCTCTTTCCCCACCCATGCCAACATTTTTTTTTTTTTTTTTTTTTACTTTAATAATGGCCATTCTTGCAGGGGTTAGGTGGTATCTCACTGTGGTTTTAATGTGCATTTCCCTGATGATTAGTGATGTTGGGCATTTTTTCATAGTTTTTGGCCATTTGTGTACCTTCTTTGAAATGTCTATTCATGTCCTTTGCCCACTTTTAAATCAGATTATTTGTTTTTTTTCTTGGTGATTTGTTAGAGTTCCTTGTAGATTCTGGATACCAGTCCTTTGTTGGATGCATAATTTGAAAATATTTTCTCTCATTCTGCAGGTTATCTGTTACTCTGCTGATTATTTCCTTTGTGTAACATCATTTTCTTTGGATGTAACTTTGGTATGAAATTCTTAAGCATGAATGTCCCCCACTGCCCTTTTTAGAACATGTGCTCTCTTCACTTTTATACTCATAAATATTGAGGTTGTCAATAATAGATATGTGGTTTCTGTCTGTTGATAGCATACTGGAAAATGAAACTGAGAAATAAAAAGTATTAATTTGTTAAAAATAACAAAACACCATTAACAAGCAGCATATATAATTTTAAAAACTGTATTTTCCATAGCAAAATAAATTAGTAAGAAGAATGGCATGGGTTTTTTTTTGTTTGTTTTTTTGAGACAGAGTCTCGCTGGAGTGCAGTGGCATAATCTTGGCTCACCACAACCTCTGCCTCCTAGGTTCAAGTGATTCTCCTGCCTCAGCCACCCAAGTAGCTGGGATTACAGGCATAACACCACCATGCCTGGCTAATTTTTGCATTTTTAGTAGAGACAGGGTTTCACCATGTTGGCCAGGATGGTCTTGAACTCCTGACCTCAGGTGATCAACCTGCCTCAGCCTCCCAAAGTGCTGGGATTCCAGGCATGAACCACTGTGCCCTGCCTTAACTCATTTTTGAGAAAGGGTCTAGCAAACACCAGTCTCAGTAACCATCGTGCACCGGCGGGTCTTTTAATGTGAAGTTTACCGAAAGCATGGCCTTTGGAAGGGCTGAAGGCTCCTTCCCAGGCAGCAGCGTCCCTCCACTGAACCCCTTCTTCCACGGGCTCTCCTGAGAATTTCCTCCCAGGCCTGAAGGGCTCTTTGGGACACTGGGTAAGTGATACTTCATAACTTTTGCCCTTTGCACCGGGTCCATGCACGAAGCCTGTGTTTGGGGTGAGGTTATCTATCTAGATACGCTGCATCCCATCTTGCTCGGCTGCAGATCTGAATACTCTTGGGGCCAAGCCTTGTTCTCCAAAACCAAGGCCCTGCAGGTAGGGGATCCCAAAGTCAAAGCCCTTGTGAGGTGGGGTTGGACTTGTTCTTGCCACCTGCTGACACATCTGGTCCTGCGAGAAGGGAGGTGGATTCTAGAAGCAGTGCCTGTTCCGGAGCAGCTGGCTTGCTGAGTGACAGGGTGCACCCAGCGGCAACTGCGCAGCTTCTCAAGCTACCGGATGCTGCTCTTTGCCAAAGAGGACCTGAGGCTCCTCCCGGGACAGGCGGGCCCGGGCTCTGCCCACTGCTCCCGGTCACCCTCTGCCTCTGCACAGGGCATCCCAGGGCCTGTGGAGGGGACGTCCACAATGTTGGCAGAGCCTGGGTCCTTCGCCAGCTGGAGCTCTGCTCAGCCGCTGCGCCGGGAGGAAACCACCCCTTGCCCAGAGCTGGCTGGAGGGGTCAGCATGCACCGCTGCTGGAGTTACCCTCTGCACCAAGTGTCACCAGAAACGGGCACGCTGCTGTCCTGGACAGCGGCCTCATGACCTGCTCACATTTTTAAAAACTTGTGAAATATCTGATACAAATAAGCAAATATGCATAAAATACATATGAAATATATTCTGTAAAATAATATTTGACTCCAGTGCACACACAACCCAATTCAAAACCAGATCAACTTCCCGCTGATCTGATGGCCTGCCCTCCACCTCTGCCCAGAGGGAACATTTGTTTTTATTGATCATTTCCTTGCATTTTAAAAGGATTTATCATATATATGTGTATAATTGTGTGTGTACATTTGTTTCAAGGGATACACTTCTTGAAGGCTTGTCTGTGAGATGTATAAACTAGACTTCCACCACATGTAATCTCTCCTATAGCTTACTTGGTTGACCCTTCACTCTCAGCTTCATTCACGCTATAGCTTATGGCTCCAATTGTTCACGTTCTCAGCTGCATAGTATTTCATCACATGAACATGCCACTATGCGTTTCTTCATTTTTCTCCATACACGTTTGAGTTGTTCACGGTTTTTCATAAACAGCTGTGCTGTGGATGGCACTCCTGCAGCTGGCACCTGTGCACACGTGCAGAGCTTCTCTAGGGGAACGTGCTCGGGAGAGGAATGGCTGCTCAGAGGGCGGGCATATCCTCACCTCCATGGGATGATACCAAGTGATCATCCAACGTCCTTCTTGGAACATTTAACCAGAGTGAGCTCTAAGTGTGCGTGGGTATTTGTAGGGGATCCAGGCTTGACTCTAGAATAAGCAAGGGGCGTCATTATCTAGTGGGATCAGCACCGATGTTGGGGTGAGGGCCTCAGGCCCTAGTCTAGACTTCCTGGTGAAAAGTGAGGTGATTCTGGGCAAAGCACTGTCCTGGGGCAGCAGAGATACAGTATCTGACAGGATGTTGTGGGCGTCAGGGGTGTCAGTATATGTGGAGGTGCTCGATAAAGAGCAGACGTGTTGGCTTTTGTTGATGATGTTCCTTCTTTCCTAAAACACTTGCTAAAGATGCCAGTGCCAGATGTAGAGGCCGACACGAGGAAAGCGGCCTGACAGACCACGCTGAGGTGTTCAGTCTGCAGAAGGGACACCCTCGAGAGCCCTGGGTCGATCGTTCGGGCTTGGCGGCAGCATGAGGAGCATAAAAGACTGAAATGAGTGGCTCCTAAAGGGTGCCTCCCCCAGTGCTGGACAGCACGGAGGTTCTCTCTCGGAACCAAGGCCTGGCCAGGCCATGCCCAGCACGCCCACTACCTGGCTTTTCACTTCTGTTGTGACTTAGTTGTTTTCTGCACCATTTGGGCACAAATTCTGTTTTCTTGTTTTTTCTTCTTTGGGACAGTCTCACTCAGTCACCGGAGCTGGAGTGCAGTAGCATGATCTTGGCTCACTGCAACCTCTGTCTCCCAGGTTCAACCTATTCTCCTGCCTCAGCCTTCTGAGTAGCTGAGACCACAGGCGCATGTCACCACGCCTGGCTAATGATTTTTATTTTTAGGAGTAATGGGGTTTCAACATGTTGGCCAGGCTGGTCTCAAACTCCTGACCTCGGGTGATCCACCTGTCTCAGCCTCCCAAAGTGCTGGCATTACAGGCATGAGCCACCGTGCCTGGCCCACAATTTTTTTTTTTTTTTTTTAATAACTCAAAACAGTTCTTTTCAGAAATGCTTTTCTCCAGCGGGTTTGTGAGAACCACATTCCTGCAAGGTTGGGACTGAACTCTGTGCCCCGGGCAGCTCCATCTACTCTGCCAACAGCAGCCCTCCAGCCTCTGCCGGAAGGCGCAGCTCCCCATGCCAACACCCTGTAGACTCCTGGCCCCGTGGACTGTCAGGCAGTTATTTTGGCCTGGGATGTGCCTCTGTTAACTGGCTGCTGTGTTTTTCCGGTTGTGGGAAGAGCTTCCAGGGGAGTTCTTCAGATAATCATCATCTTGATCTTAAATGTAAATATTGTCACCGTGGTTTAAAGAGAGATTAATGATTTGCCGACAGCTCCATACATCCTTAGGAAGTGAACACTCGATCGTCTATCTTATTTCCAATAATACTAGAGGAAAAGGCACACCCTACAGGTGGCTGCAGGCACCGCTGGAGCTCGGAGTGAGTGAAGGCCGAGCCTCGGACTCGGATATCATTTCTGAGCAGCTCGCCAACTGTGAAGGAACCTCTGTGGTTCTCTGTCACAGAGGAAAACAGCAGTGAGTGCCATCCACCAGGCTGTGTGCCAGGTGTCCCACAATCCCTTCTTTACCTTCTGGAGGAGCTGCGAGGCGGCGTCATTAGCTCCATTTCAGGGGAGAGAAGGTGGAGGGCAAAGCAGGTTTGCTGAGGCACGGCCAGTCACGGGCAGTGCCCAGCGCCAAACCCGGGGCTGGCCACATCCGGCTCTCCTGACCTCGGCCACCACCAGTTCGTGGAAGCCCAGCCCCTCCCAGGGGGAAGCTCCAGCCCTCAGGCCATCTCAGCACCTCCCTGTGGCTCCGACAGGCTCTGAGCCCACGGTCCCCTGCCCTGGGACCTGGCTGCCCCTGCCTCAAGGTCCCGAGGTAGCAAGGCAGATGGCCCCTGGCTAGTTCCCTTCTTGTTGTCCCCCCGTGGCCTTTAGCCGGCAAAGCAGGGCAGGGTGTGTGGCCGGCAGCCCTGAGGCTTCAGTACGGTGTCTCACTTATGCCACCGCCTCCAAGACCCATCCCTCCTCGATGCAGCCAGGTCCGCGGCTCTACCAGGGACACTGTGACACTGTGCGAGCGTCAATGCCGGGAGGACTGGGAAATTACACTCCACATCTGAATTTCTTATATTTTCCAAGTGTTCTACACTAATTAGTTAGTTCTGTTAGCTCTAAGGATTAGTAGCTTCTCTAACAAGACACAGCGACATTAAGTGACTTACCTAATTATGTAAAACACGGGGACACCAGACGAGAAGGCAAGCTTTCCTCAAGCTGGGCTCAGGCCTGCTCCGCCCTGCTGCAGTGCCCATCGGTCCTCTGTTCTCCAGGTCCCCAGGGCACAGGAAACAGGCACTGCAGGTCTGGACTCAGAGACCACTCCACACGGAGTGTGCCCACACGTGGGTCCTCGGGCCTGCCCTCCTTACGGCCTGCCTCCTCGGCCAGGACCACAGGGCCTCTCAGATGCTTCCTGGACAGAGGAGCTGACCTGAAAGAGAGCCTGTCCCAGGGCAGTAGGTGCTGGGCAGGCCTGGAGGCTCCATCACATGTGGCTGGGGTGCTGGGCCCACTGTGTCCTCTGTGGCAGCAGGTAGACGACCACCACGTCCTGCTGTCCTCTGACTGGCCACCATCTGAAATGTCACTAAGAACTGGCCCCACATTGCATGTGCTCATGGCAAAGGGGTCTGCCATCTTCCAGTCTGGTCCTCCAGTCCCCTAGTCTCGTCTTGTAGGGGCCGTGGCACCTGGGCCCTCCTCTTCTCTTCCCTAGAGTCCAGTTGCTTCTTTTACTCAAGATGCCCTCTATGTCCTGCCCAGTTCCAGCTGATACAGTTTGATTGCCACCTCCTTCAGGAAGCCCCTCTTGATTGTCTAGTTCACCCTTTCCCCTCCTTCTGAGATCTCATAGCCCTGAAGTGATACTGCATTTATGCTGATGTGCTATCTGATGACAGGCTGGGCATGACCTCACCTGGAGCATCTGCGCTCAGCCACCCCACAAGTGGAGGGGCAAAGCTGATAAACAGCTGGTCAAGCACGTGACACCAATCGCGTGGTCGGATGCACAGGCCCATGCTGTCTTCTCAGTACACGTATCAGGGTCCTCCCTCTTCATCCAGTAAGTGTGTTCTTTTATGATTACAAACATAATGCATTTCCATTGCAAAAACTGACAATATACAGTTAAGCACACACAAAAAAGAATTGATTTCTTCGTTCTAGGATAATTACTGTAGCATCCTGCTCTGCAGACGGTCTTTTTAAAAAATGTTACAACATGGACATATATATATATAGTTTTAAAACAGAATCATGGATCATATTTTCAAAGTGATAACTATTTCTGTCTTAAAAAATAAATACAGACATTTTTATAAGAGTTGAATAACACTGAAAAGCAACACAACACACACACAGACACACTTACACACAGACACACTCACACACAGACACACAATCAAAGCAATTCTTCCCAACTCAGTCACACACAGGCCCACACACCAAAGCGACTCTCCGTGACTCACTCACGCATAGGTCCGCACACCAAATTCATTCTCCCCAACTCACTCACACATAGGCACACAACCAAAGCACTCTCTCCAACCCTCCAACTTCCACTAAGATGCTTTCCTGCAGAGAATTTGATGATCTGTCTTCCACAATTTCATGTCTGTAAGCACAATTTAAACATTTTGTTTAATAAAACACCACTGATCGTACTTGATTTTTTTTTTTTAAGACGGAATCTTGCCTTGTCACCCAGGCTGGAGTGCAGTGGTGCGATCTCGGCACACTGCAAGCTCTACCTCCCGGGTTCATGCCATTCTCCTGCCTCAGCCTCCCCAGCAGCTGGGACTACAGGTGCCTGCTGCCACGCCTACTGTTTTTGTGTATTTTAACACAGTTTCACCGTGTTAGCCAGGATGGTCTCGATCTCCTGACTTGTGATCTGCCCACCTCGGCCTCCCAAAGTGCTGGGATTACAGCTGTGAGCCACCGCGCCCGGCCTGATGTTTTCTTATATGTCTTTCTCACTCAGCAGTGAGTCATGACTACCCTCCCATGTCAGTCAATAGAGGTCTACTCTACCACGTTTCATAGCAGAATTGTTCTGTGTTGTGTGTACATATTTACTGGGATGTATCCAGCCAACCCCATGCCCATGGGACATTTATGCTGTTCCCCATTTGTTGCTGTTAGAAGCAATGGTGCCACGTGTATCCTTGTAGCTACAGCCTTATTCATGGAAATAGCTCCGCAGAATAGATTCCTAAAAGTGGAATTGTTTGGTCAAACGGCATAGGCATTTACCATTTAAATAATCCTGCCTCACTACCCTCCAAAAACATGCCAACATTACTACCAACAGTGAATGCCTCCCCTTCTCTACACTGTGGACAAAGAATTACACATCATTTTCATTTTTCACCCAGATCACAACAAAATGCTGTCTCCTGCTTTAATTTGTCATGCTACGATCACTCGTGAGGTGGGAGGTCTCTTGGAGGTCACTCCAGATGATCACTCTCAAGCTCACTGGCTCCTTCTGCTGCTCTTTCTAGAGGCTTCCAGCTGCTGCTTTTATGTTTCCCTTTACGAAGTGCCTGTCTATATTCCTTGCTCATCCATCTTCTGGGTGGTTTGCCTTTTCCTTATTGATTTGCAGAAGTTTTTTATATATTGTGGACACAATCTTTCTGTCTTACACATTGCCAATGGTTTCTCCTAGGGTACCATTTGTCTTCTGTTTCCAACAGGTTCATGAGGTCAGGCAAGTCAACATTCTCCTTTATGGCTTCCGAGTTCTTGCCGTGTTCTCAAGACGCTTCCTGCAAATACAGATACGGATGCAAGTTTCTCATATTTTCAGCTAATAACAATTAAAACACAGTTTAACAAATGTTTAGAACCCTAAGGTTTCTGGAATTGCGTTATTTCCAAATAGTTTGGCCAGTTTGTCCTGACACCATGTATTAAATGACTCCTTTCCCCACTGAACTGAAATGCCCTATGATGACATCCTGAGATTCCACAGACCCGCGGCTGTTTCTGGATGGGCCAGTTGGCTCCATTCATTTGCTTATGTCTGTTGTTGCACTGGCCCTACAATGCTTTATTTATAGTGGCTTTAAGATTCGTTTTGATGTCATTAGTATTAAAAATGTACCTTGCTGTTTTTGAGCAAAGACATGTCCCCAGTGACCAAGCTTAGCTGTGAATGTTGTCGTGGACATCAGAGGCAGTCCTAGCCGGTGGGGGGCGTGGGCTTTGGGAATCTTTATTTGTTGCTGCTTTTAAAAATGTGACTCATAAATGCCCCTGGCATTTGTTGTCAGAGAGGCCCTTCTGAGTGTCCCTGGCATAGGGCACAGTCTCACAGGGTGGCCACCTTAAGCTGCAACCCCGTTTACAGGTTTGTCAAAGACCCAGTTGTGATGATACACACGCATGCCGGGTGTACACCACAATCCCACAAACCTCCATTTTCAACAGCTTTCCACCCAGAAAAGAGGCCACATGAATTACCCTCCCTTCAGGGACGGCCTAGGGTACTGAAGTCAGCAGTCTGGGCATTACCCGTCATGCAAAATGACAGGCACGTTGCACGGGCAATGGAAAGAACTTTCCACTAAACGCCGAAGAAGACCCGCAGGGTGGACACTTGCCTGCTTTTCCTCCGGTGAGGCGGCTGTGGCTTTTGAGAGCAAATACATCCCTGGGGGTCCCACAGCCAGGAATTACGGACTGGAACCTGGACTTGTCTGATGCAAAAATCTGACCTGAAGCCACCACCACTATCTGAGCACTCAGCACGTGCCAGGAAGCCAGGTCGCCTTCACCGCGACCTGGGCACGGCTTCGTGAGGGCGGCCGCTGCTGTCCCTGTTCTGCAGGTGAGGTGGCTGCAGGAGCTCCTGGGCCTGCTGCAACAAATTCCACCAGCCGGGGGGATGAAAGCAACAGAAGCATGTTCTCCTATGGTTCTGGAGGTCAGAAGTTTGTAACCGAGGCGCTGGTGGAGCCAGACTCCAAAGGTGTGAGGGGAGCAGCCTCCTTTCCTCCAGCTGCTGGTGACTCCAGGTGTCTCTCAGCTGGTGGCTGCCCATCACTTCCTTCTTGGCCTCTGTCTTTGCATGGCTTTCTCTACGGTCTCTGAGTCTTCTCCTTTTCTCTCTTCTTTTGGAGACAGGGTTTTGCTCTGTCGCCCAGGCTGGGGTGCAGTGGTGTGATCATAGCTCACTGCAGCCTTGACCACCTGGGCTCCAGTGATCCTCCTCCATCTTCAGCCTTCTGAGTAGTTGAGACTACAGGTGTGTGCCACCTGCCTGGCTAATCTTTAAATTCTTTTTTAAAGAGACAAGGTCTCGCTAAGCTGCCCAGACTGGTTTCAACTCCCGGCTGTAAGTAATCCTCCTGCCTTGGCATCCCAAAGTATTAGGATTACAGGCGTGAGCCACTGCATCCGGCCTTTTTCTGTCTATTATAAGGGCAATTGTCATTGGATTTAGGACTCACCAGGATAATCTAGCATGATCTCATCTTGAGCTCCTTAACTTAATTATATCTGGTAAGGCCTTTTTTCCAAATAAGATCACATTCATGGGTTCCAGGGATCTATAATGTAGATTTCTCTCTGCGAGGGCCCCCATTCAATCCACTACAGAAACCAAGGCATGGAGAGGTTATACAGCTCACACAAGACACTGTGTGTAAAGTGGATGAGCTGGACTCTGATCCTGAACCGAGCATGACTGCCCCATCCCCCACTCCCCACTGCAATGGGCCAAAGGTTCCCAACCTGTGGGGCTTCTGCAAAGGTATGGCCCAAATGTGGCACTGTCTCTCTGAGCACTGAAACCTGAAGGCCACGATGGCTCCACTGCAGCCTGGGGGTCAGAACCTGCGTGATGGAAGTCCATGCTGGCGGAGGCAAGCCGGGGGACCTGCTCAGGGAATGGAGTTTCTGGGGAGCCTTCCTGGAGGAGGGAGGGGTAGAGGAGAAGAGAGAGGGGGAGGAGATGGCGGCTTCCATCCTTAGCCAGGAATGAACGAACTCGCAGCACCCGGCAGGCTCAGGCCCAGCACATGACAAACTTCCATCCTTTCCTTTTGAAAATCTGTTCATCTACATCTGAGACCAATTTGCTTGAAACTACAGAATACCTGTCACATTGCTTCCTAGCACGGCAGTCAGATATTTGCTCGGAAAAGTACAGGCAGCTACATACCTCTTGGAGCTGTAATATTTAGATGTGTCATTCTGTGTCTCAAAGCAGCAGCAGCTTCAAATAAATGAGTGTTTTCAGCTTGGCTGGAGTCCTCCCGGCCTGGAGACCGTGCAGGAGCCGGCCGCCTCCCTCCAGGAGCTGAGCAGAACCCACGCTCGGCTTTTTCAACCACACGCTCGAATTCAGTGCCGATGCCCCCGGTGCCATCTTGGGCCCTTGGTGTTAAGTCACACTGAGGCCCAGACGTTGGTTCGTATGTTTGGGAACTGGGTCACGCAGTATCCTGGTCAAAGCATAGAGTCCTCGAGGTAAACCACACACAGGCACTCATGCCCACACCGGAGGGCGGCAGGCAGTGTGCAGCCCTGTGCTAGGAAGGAACTGGGCTTCCGAGCAGCCCGCACTGGCTGGGTCCTAGGCAAACGCAGCGTGGCGACCGTCGTGGCGTTCTGAAGTCAGGTGCATAAGGAGAGTGTTTTGATGTTGCTCCCTTTTTAAGGAGGTAGGAAGGGATTTAGCAGCTGCTGGACGATGCAACGCTCAGGTCTTCTCAGTGTTATCAGGGGACTCCGAATCGCGTTGTATTATGCGTAACTTGATTTTCTCATGAAATTACGTATAGTGTGTTGCAACAAAATTTTTTGTTGATTTTTTGAGTTGATTTTCCCTTTAAGTGGCTGAAAATTGGCCGTCTACGTTCCCCCACCACCCACTGCTGCTTGTGGGCTGCTGGGCACCGTGAGGACCACCAGCCAGGGACATGGGTGCTGGCATTCCCAGTGTGCAGGCAGGGCAGAGGCAGCAGACATGCTGTGTCCAAAGGCTCCTGCTAGGCCTGCACGTCCACTGGAAGACAGCAGCAGCGTGGCAGGCCACTGTTGCAGAAGCAGATGAGGGCTGCGTGTCCACGGGCTTCACGTCTTCCGTGGCTGAAAGCTTCATTTTCACAAAAAGCATTGAGGGATGAGAGGAGAAACACCTCCTGACTTCATCGAGCCGACTCTAGAGGCCGGCATGGTGGCCGCGCTGCCCTGCGGTCTGGGCTTTCCCCATTTCTTCCGGGGCTTCTGAGACCTGCTGACCTTGTCCTCTGCAAGTGTGAGACGGCATCTCTGCTGTGTGCACTTCCATCTCCCTGGCCTTGAAGATCCTCCTGCTCCTGTGCTCCCAGCTCCAGGAAGCTCCACGAGGAGGCCTTGAGTTAGGACAGGCTCCAGTGGGGGCCCAGGAAAGGAAACCAGCACAAATCAGGGGCTGTCAGAGTGCCCGGCATCTGGCCCCGGCATGTCTGTCACCCAGAAGACAAACTGAGAAGGGGCTGGGAAAGTGTGGACCTCAGGCAGCTCTCACAGGGCTGGGACTGGCCCTCGTGGCCAAGGGCTTTAGAGCAACACTCGCCCAGTGCTGCTTTCAGAAAGAAGAGTAAATGAGGCTGGCTGGTGATCTCTGAATTCCCTACCAAACTCACTCTCTGTCCTTCTAAATCCTTCCGCCACTTTCTCAACAGAAACAAGACTCGTAACAATCGCAGCAACGAGGCAGAATCTGCCAAAATGAAATTTAAAAACCGACTCTCCTTCCCCCATTCCCTGGGTGTTTTCTCCAGGCAGGTGCAAAACCTCCATGTGTCCACTGGGCCCCCACAGCTGCCCCTCAGGGTCCAGGCACTGGCGTCCAGTTCTACACATCCCTGGGCAGCCTGGACCATGGGAGGGCACTGGTGCTAGAGGGAAAGGCCATGCCTCCATGGCTTCCTGCACGGCCCCTGAGCTGGGCTGCTGGAAGGAGAGACGTGATGAAGTTGTAATGTGCATGCACTGAACACACTCAGACTAAAGGCCACCTCCTCCGCCCCCCAGGTTAGGAAACCCCCGACACAACCTGTATACAGGAGGTGCAGAGACAACATACCTCTCTTCTCAAGGGGTTTCTGCAGCCCCCATGAATCTGCTGTCATGCATGCCTCCCTCAGGTCATTTTAAATCATAAAAGTCATAAGACGAACAGAGGCTCTTGTGTCACCTGAGATGAGAGCGCTTTTGCAACCCTGGGTGGTGCTCACTCTCTGGGGGCAGATGGTAGTTTCTGTCTACATTCCGGACATTGCCTTAAAAGCATCCTTTAGAGTAACGTCTTAACAAAATGGTAACTCTTCCCCAGAGAACACAGCCACGGAGCTGGCCAGGCACAGCTTCCTCCACCCCCGGACCCTCGGTCAATAACTTATGAACCGACTACTTCAAAGACCACTTCTCCTCAGACCCCAGGGTCTTCCTGAGAAAGTCAATGAACACTAACAGGTGTTTCTTCTTCTAAACCTCCTTGGGAAGTGGTCTCTTCAAATAGAGAACTGTGTTCCCCACGTGGGTCCTGGGGGTCTGTGCTGTGTGGACGGGGTCTGCTGCTTCCTCTCACTTGAGCTTTCTTTTTTAAAAATAGAGATTCCTCGCAAATTGTTTCAGCCCCCGTGGGAAGCAGTTTGGAGATTTCTCAGAGAACTTAAAACAGAACTACCATTCAACGCAGCAATCCTGTCACTGGGTATCTACTCAAAGGAAAATAAAGTGTTCAACTGAAAAGACACACGCACCCCTATACTCACTGCAGCACTATTCACAATAGGAAAGACATGGACTAAACCTAGGTGTCCATCAACAGTGGACTGGATAAAGAAAATTTGGTATGTATACACCATGGAATACTATGCAGCCATAAAAAAGAACAAAACCACGTCCTTTGCAGCAACATGGAGGCAGCTGAAGTCCATGATCCTAAGCAAATTAATGCAAGAACAGAAATCCAAATACTACATGTTCTCACTTATAAGTGGGAGCTAAGTCTTGGGTACACACAGACATAAAGTTGGGAACTTTGGGGACTCCAAAGGGAGGGAAGAGGAGGTAAGGGCTGAAAAACTTCTTATTGGATACAGACGTTCACTATCTGGGTGACAGGATCGATAGAAGCCCAAACTTCGGCATCATGCCATACACCCTTGTAATAAACCTGCACATGCCTCCCCTAAACCTAAAATAAAAATGGAAATGAAAAGCAAATTTTAGAAACCTTCACATATGTTATAGGCTGCATTAAAAAAACCTGAGATTCCTTCCTTCCTTCCTTTGTTCCTCCCTCCTCAGGTAATGTGTACAGTATATGTGTGTGTGTGTGTGTGTTTGTATGCACACCTGCACAGCTAGGTATAAAGAAGGGAAACTGCTTGTAATCCCCTCACCCAGAAACGGGTGATAAGCTCTGGCCTGTTTCTGGGCATCGCACCTGGGCACATGCCTTATGTATCGTCTTGCATCAACTCTTCTCCCTTACCGCTCCGTAGGGATGGGCCTCTTTCTGTGAGAAGACAAATAGGCTGAGGTCACACCCATTCTACTGAATGTTTCCAGCTGATGTATCCAGTCCCTCATTGCTGGGTCACTGGGTTGATCCCATTTCTTTGCATAACACAACTTTGGTGATATCCTTGGCCATACTTCTTTGCATGTGCCTTGGAGAGTTTTTTGTGATCACTGTATTTTTTTGTGCCATGTAAAGTTTTCAAAGATCTTTGAAGTCTCTTGCTACTTCCAGCACGCTTTTGAGGCAAGCTCCCCCATTGCCATTTTGCAGACATGAACACCAAGGACCTCCCTGGGCAGGTTGGCTCAGGGAGGCCCACATTTACCACCCCACTCCGAGTGGCAGGACCTGGCTCCATGCAGTGGCCTCCCTCCTAGTGGCAGGACGTGGCTCTCCTGAGTCCGAGGAAGATGTCTCTCCATCTTAGAAGCAAGGCAGGTCCCAGCAGGAGGCCTAACGGGAGAAGGCCCAGCCCACTTCAGGCTTTGGTCCAGAGGGGGACACAGCAGAAGGTCGAGAGGAACATGCTCACCCCACAGATGCAATCATTAAAAGGTGATGAGAAGAACCAGCCCATCTGTGGGGCCACCAGCCTCGACCTCTCCCAGGCCCGAACCACAACATCCTACATCTCATCTGCCATCCTCGTTGTCACAGTTTATTAGAGGGATGTCTGTGAGCACCAGCAGCTGACATGGCCATGGCCCTTCTTTTTACCTGCCTGAACGTTCTGGATTTACCCTGTGCATGCTGTCCCTGCAGCTGAAGGGCATTCCTGGGAGGCCCAAGTGTGCCTTGGGAAAGCGCCTGACACACAGGCAGGGCTACAGACACCAGGATTCCCTCTGGCTTCTGGGCATGGTCACTCAGGCCTGATATCCCTGGATCAGGAAGATTCTGGGATTGGATGTCCTCAGATACTCTGGACCTGCTACCACAGGTCATAGTCCTGGCCTAAAATCCAGCCACACAGGGTATCCGGAAGCCTGCAAAGCCTAGGACTGGGCCCAGTGCCCTGGCCGGGACATCACAGCTGGCCTGAGGCCTCCGTCCCCCTCCCCTATCACCCCTGGGTACTTTCTCCCACCACCCACCCTGCCAGGCTCTCAGTGCACACGGGAGCCCAGGGACTGGGGTTCCATGGCTGCTGCCTGTTCCCTGCTCCGTGAGCTCTCACTGTGAGCTGCGCTTCCACGTCAGGGTGAAGGCAGTGACCGCTGCAGATCTGGGGTGGCCAGAGCCCGGCTGTCTCCTTCAGTTGCCTTGTGGGGGCCCCGGGAGCATGCTCACTGTGCAGGTTCTTCGGGAAAGGGGCTTCTCTTCACAGTTCCTCAGGCCTCTGCTCCCCCAGTTCAGCTCACTGTGGCCTCTGCAGATCATGTGCTGGGTGTAGCCACCTGGGGGGAGGGGGAGGTGGAGGCAGCCAGTGTTCCACAGTGGTCTTATGTTCGGCTAACCTAGAGTCAAGACAGGGCTGTGGGCTTCCTGCTCGGGTGGCTGGAAAGCCTCTGGCCACTGCTGGTGTGGAGCAGGGCTGCTCTCCATTCCTGCACAGCTGGAGAACAGCAGCCAAAGGGCGGGGGAGTTAGTGCCCTGGGGGACCTCACATGGTGGGAACACTGGCTGCCAAGGCTTCTGTGGGTGAGAAAGGCCCACCCTCTGTGGCTGTAGGGGAAGGATCAAAGCCTGCTGGGACCCAGGAAGCTGACAGCGACACCCTGGAGTGGGGCCTTCTGATGAGATCCCGGCCTGGGGGGTGGGGGAGCACAGGGTCCTTTTGTCCCAAGGGTCTGCTTCACACGTCAGCAAAGAGAGAGCAGTCTGTGCACTGGTGTGCAGCCCCTTGGGAGCTCCAGAGCGCCACAGCTACCACCAGGCCAACTTCTCCATGGAATTGGTGGTGCCAACTCCCAGCTCTTGCAGGAGAGCTGGCTCCAGAATGTTCTAGAACGTCCCAGGTCTGGCTCAGGGATTCTCTTCCATGTACTCACCTGGACCCGAGGCTCCCTGAAGACCGGAGTCCAGCCTTGGGTGCGCTGGTGGATGGCTCTGGTCAGGTGGGAGGAGCCCTCGGTCGGGCTACTCTGCTGTTTCCAGTGAGTGGCTCAGGGGAGGTGAGTGCCAGTCCCCAGGGCCACGATGCAGAGTCCACGAAAGGCTTTTTCCCAAGAAAGCACTCCAGAGTGGTGGCTTAGGAGAAGGCTCCCCGAATGAGAATACTTAAGTTCTGGAAATAGCAAGACTTCTGGGAAAGGTGCATTTCAGGGATGCCTGCCCAGATGAGGTTTGAATTGCAAAGTGGGGGGCGGGGAGCTTCACATGGCAGATACTGGGTTTGACAACTGCAAAACAGCTCCCCTCCCAGTTCCAGGGTCAGCCGCAGCTCCTGACCTCGCAAGTATCTCCTATCCCTAGTGGAGCCAGGCCAAAGCAGCCCACTCGGCAACCCACCTCTCCTTCTAGGCGGTGGTGGTGCCAGCAGAAGACCCCTTGGGAGGCGGCTGGGGGCCGGCTTGGCTGTGATGATGATTTATGAGTGTTTGTGCCCATGATTTCAAGTTACCTCTTGGTCACTGGGGTGACTTTCAGAGAAAGGCAGGATGTCTTCCCCTCCTGGGCACCTCCCACATCAGGCTACACCATGCTGAGCAATAATGGAGATGAAGACTTGGCAGGACCTGCCCCAGCAGGCCACATCTTGGAGGGACGGAAGGAACCTCACGGGTCTACCAGCAGTGTTGGGAATCTACAGGAAAAAGGGGCCAGGGCCACTGCTCATCGGGGGACATGTGACCAGTCTTAGAAAAGCCACCATGTGCCATATGGAAGCCAGGCCTGCACCTTCCCCAAAACCACCTGCAAGCAGCGTCGGCACCCAGGCAGGTGAATGCAGAGGACACAGTTGTGCTGGGTGTGCTCAGGCTCACACCAATTATGTAAACCCTGCCTCATTTCACAAACGCTTTCCCATTGCAGAGGAATCTTCTCGGGAGGGGACAGCTGCGCTGCCCGTAACTGGGATGTGCGAGGCCTCCAAGGCCCGCCGAGGGTTTCTCCAGCAGGGTCTCTGGCTTATGGCCAGTGTGGCAATGACAGTGAGGCCTCCTCCTGAAGATGCTGCTCACTCTCTTCAGGATTAGGGGGTCATTTAAAATTCCCCTTCCTGAAAATCAACAGTGAGCAAAGCCGCAAGAGGAAGGAGGCACCTGGAGAACCTGCCAGTCCCAGGGAGCGCCTGCCCCGGCTGGATGGTGCCCGGTGAGCGCAGGCGTCTCGCTGCCACACCTGGAGAACCTGCCAGTCCCGGAGAGCGCCCGCCCCGGCTGGATGGTGCCCGGTGAGTGCAGGTGTCTTGTTGCCACACCTGGAAAACCTGCCAGTCCCGGGGAGCGCCCGCCCCGGCTGGATGGTGCCCGGTGAGTGCAGGCATCTCGTTGCTACACCTGGAGAACCTGCCAGTCCCAGGCAGTGCCTGCCCCGGCTGGATGGTGCCCAGTGAGTGCAGGCATCTCGTTGCCACACCTGGAGAACCTGCCAGTCCCGGGGAGCGCCCGCCCCGGCTGGATGGTGCCCGATGAGTGCAGGCGTCTTGTTGCCACACCTGGGAGCACTGGGGCTTTTGCTCAGTATCACACACTTACACGATGCCTTTCATCTGGAAGGGTCTCATGGCTTCCTAAAATTTAACTCTCCGTGGGGACTGTTTTACCCCCAAAAGAAACACATGAATTAAATGAATTAAAGCCTGGGGTTGCTGAGAAACGAAGCCTTCTCTGTCCAATGGGGACTGCAGGGCGGGCCCCCAAACCCAGGGTTAGCGCCAGGTACAGACACCCTCCTTGTCTGGTTAGAAAGCAGACAGTGACAGGAAGGTGATGGTCCCCACCTAGAACCGAAGCCCTCTCAGAGGCCAGCCTAGAGGGCTGAGCTTTCCCCCTAAGGCCCAGGGCGGGGTGGCCTTTGGGCAGGGGACCCAGGGCCAATTCTGCCGCCTTTGAGGACTGCCTGCTTTCTGCGGACCTGATTCCATGCTCCACACATGCTTCCTCGTCACCGGCCAAGTCTCACATCCACTTCTCCTCGTAGCCATGGCAATCCCAACACACAAAAGCAATCCTTTTCGCACAGTATCACACGTTGTTTAACGTTAGGACCCTGATACTTTCTCCAGCTGGATTTTCTTAATGTGAGTCAACAAATCAACCTGGAAGCACGTGTTCCGCTGGTATTCGGGGTCCAAACAGCAGTGCCGTGTAACTCAAGACTTGGAAAGAACTATTGGGTGTACACGTGTGTGGTGCTGTGTGTATAATGGGGGGGCTGGCTCAGCCCCCGGGTAGAAACAAGAAGAGACGGCCCCCTTGCCCCAGGGCTTGAGCATCTCTGCTGAGAACCATAGGCACCAGGTGCACTCCGCTCAGACGCACTCCTTGGGACTCACTCGGAGCTGAGAGAACTCCAGCTTCTCCATGGCAGCAGATCCATGAGATCCTTCTCCACCCTTCCTCCCTGCACTGCATCAGAGTCCATGACAACCAAAGCTCGGGCTCTGCTCTGCATCCTCAGGCCACAGGAGAAACATAATCTGTGAGGCTGACCACATCACATCTGCGGAACGTGCCTCACTGCCCAGGTCCCCACACTGCCAGGGACTCTCAACAGCCCGGAAAATGGCAGCTCGAATAGAAGTCTTTAACAGGAGGGTGGATAATTTTTTCCTAAAGGCTCCCAACATTGATACCATACTGTACGGGATCGATCTTAATTACTGTCCATGTGGAATTTTTTTCTGGTGGCTTTTTTTTCAACGAAAAAAAAAAACATTAATGAGAAACTTTAAAGGCTTGTCAACAATGTCCTTTCATCAATCAAAGGTGCTGTCGGGCTGGGCTCTGCCGTCAATTCGCACCTCGCTGCCCAACATCCACTTCCTACTTTCTCATCCACCTCCACCCCTGCCCCCATTACAGATCCCTGTCGGGGCCGACCCCGGTGATGGAGGCCAGACGTTTCCCATCTGTCAGCAGCTGGAGCCATGGGGTCCCGAGGATGCTGGACGGTTGCCCTCAGTGGCTTAAAGACAGGTCAGTACCTGCAGTTTCTCCACCTTCCCGTCCCTTCAGACAGACAGACAGACGGGGTTGCTTGGCAGAGGTCTTGGGCAGAGCCGTGTTTAGATCTCAATGTCTTTCAAACTGATAAGTAAAACTGATGTGAAGCTCAGCTCTTTAAACACAAACTTTTAATCAAATGCCCATGAACAAGAAAGCAAGCAAGCAAGCCAAAAACCCCACATGGTCTGAGGTCTGAGGGAAGCCAAAACATTTAAATCCCCCACCCCAGAGCCTTGGACTGTTTCCGGGGACACCACTGCCCCGACGGCAACAAGAAGACATGCAGACAAGACAGGTGAGGCCCGAGGGCATCCCAGCAGCTGTGGCCGAAGCAGGGGCCGTTTAGGAACTGGTCTTTCAGTAAAATCTTCTTAGTAAAGTAAAACACTTTACCCCTTGCTCCTACATGAAGCCAATTTATCTCTCACTTCAGAATCCTCCTCTGTGCTGTCAGAAGCCCAAATAGCACGAAGATCTGCAGCAACATGAACAATCTCACATCAGCTCAGTGTGACATCCTGCCCGCTCCAATGGGGTGAAGTCCAAGCTGGCAGCACTGCCCATGGTCACAGCTACGGGTGCATGGACAGCCAAGGTGGGCGAGCGGCAGATGAGACAGGGAGGGGACGTGGCCCCCAGGGCTGTTCTGTCCTTGTAGGCCAGGTCAGGGGATTCAGCAAAATCTGGAAACACATTTCTATGAGGAGGATGCCTCACATTGCTGCGAGGATCTCACCGATCCCCCTGAGTCTCACTGACTCCCCAGAGTCCGCCACTCCACAGGGCTCCGGTTGGTCACCCCACCACTTAGGTTTCTCAGCAATTCAGGTGGACGGGATTTTATCCTTATCTTACAGTTTTGTAGGAAAAAGTCCCAGGATAATACTGCTGTTTACAAACGATTTAAGAAACAAAACTGGTGGTTTCAGTGTAAACATATCTATATTGGACTTGCTTGGCCCCTCCAAAAGGGATTCTGGAGAAGCATGTGGGGCACTGTGCACCAGAGAAGCTTAAGTTGCAGAGATGGTTTCAGTCGCTAGCACATTATCCAGCCACCCGTGGGGTGTTCAGTAAGCTGTTTCTGCTGGGTAAGAAGTGTATACGAATTACAAACCCCAATTAAGTTCTCTATAAGGTGAGTTTGCCCACTTCCTCTGCAACGCCTGGTGCCTGCAACCTTCACATCTGGAAGTGCAAATTCATGCCCATAAGAAGTTCTGCAATTCCTCATGCGAGAGCTCTTCCAGGCTTCCTGATTCCGCATCAGCCAACACCTTAAAGTGCGCGTTTGCACGGTCACAGCTTCTCTTCTCTGGCCTTACAGACTCACCACTGGAGGCGGCCACAGGACACGTGGAATGCGGGTGGGTTTACTGGACACTTCTGTTCCCAACAGGAGGAGAGACTGGGAGGACAACCCCTCACAAAACTCAGTCTCCTGCGTGGCCAAGGGCAACTTACTTTTGCTACAAGTGTGGTTCTGCAAAAACAAGTATTACTTCTGACTCTCATTCTCTCCGCAAACAGGGGAGCGTGGTGTGGCTGGTCTGAGTGGCTGCTGCGCCACGGCGGGTCTCGGTGTCAGTCTTCAAAGCCTCATGGTGCTGGCAAATGCGACAGGGTGAGGGGGACCCGGGGCCAAGGCCGAAGAACACAGCTTTCTTGTTTCGACATTTCTTTTTATTTGGAAAATATTTTTGTATTTCTTTGTGCCTTCTCTCTCCCTCTGTATTTTCACGAGCGGTGCTGCGGCTTGGAGCTAGAGCGGCTCTAGGCGACCCGCGTGCTGGCTTTTCATGTCGGCCTCAGCAGAGCTTGTCCTTGGAGCGGTACATGGCCCCGCCGGTTTGAGCCCTGCTGCTGCGGCTGTCAGAGGGAACCTCGGGGCATCTATCAAGCCTGTTCTGACAGGGCGGCGGAAACCCTTGGAGAGCAAGCAGAGCTGGTTTTGTACTGCACCAAGGGCATGGCCCAAACAGGCCCACCTGTGCTCCCAGGCCACACAGATTTGCTGGCTCACCTTGGACGGCTTTGATGGGCGGGTCCCCTGCCACCAGGTGCTGACATGGATCTGGGGGCTTGGTCCTCGCTGTCTGCAGTCATGTGGCCCCAAGACCCTCCCTCAGAGCCCGTGCCTGATTAGAAACCTGGAGATCTCACTGGGAGGCTCCCATCCTTCATGGGACCCAAACAGTGGAGGCAGCCGGCCTGCAGCGTGTGCGCCTGCTGGTCTCCCTGAGACCCTGCAGAGGGCGGCCCGCAGGGTCTCAGGGAGCACAGGGAGCCATCGGGGTGCCGCCCAGCCGCCCTCCTTCAAAGCCATCCTCCAGCAGGGCCAGTGGTGCCGGGGTCTCCACAGCACACCGCACGGCTCTGGTGCCCTCTGTTGGAAAGCACTCGCGGCTCGCACACCCGGGCCACCAGGCCCCAAGCTGCTGCCTTCGAGAGCCAGAAGCTTCTGTTCTGTTCATGCAGAGAAAGCCGTGCCTGGTGACCGGCCATCACTGGGGAGGGGCATCATCTGTGGGGGACGCAGGGCACCACCTCTGGGGCACAGCGCACCCAGCTGTTCCCACTCACCTTCAGCAACGTCAAAAATAACCAGACATCCTGCGAGTCCTGACGGTGACGCGGTGTGTGGCACCTGAGGCCTGCCGGGAGCAAGGGGGCCCAGGGCCTGTCCCACAAAGCAGCACGTGTCTACGTGACCCGCTGGGTGACTTACCCTGCTTCAAAAATACCAAGAGTTAAGACAATGGGGTAAGAGTCACATCACTTCGTGTCATAGGAAAAACCTAGATTTTGGCTGATGCCAGAAAGAGATATAATAAATCACAAATCAGCGAAAAAAGTCTGAAATCAGTTTTCCTTTGTTGGTGTTAGGACAACATGAAATACAAGGCAGGTCCCAACCATACACATTGTAAGGCCACGTTTTCATCCAGGCCTTGGTGATGTATAGAACCGCACCAGCTTCCCCGCTGTGGTTCACACCGTGGCAAGGAACGCTGGCTAAGAACACGGCACTCTAGTGCACAGCTGGGTGCGGTTTATTTTCTCTATACATCATATGCTGTTTTATTTCTCCATATGCAGAGCTACAGGTTTCCCTCTGGCTTTTGGATATAGTTAATTATACTGCTAGCATGACAACACGATAATGAAGTATCAGATGGCAGCGCACCGCCCATGCTGGCAACCCTCCCTGCTGCCATCAGTGACATGAGCTGGCCCACCAGTCGTGACCTTTGACTTCCAGGATCGACATTGGGGTGCTGGGGTCCTAACAGGCCCACGGTCCCTGAGGCCCCTTTGGGGCAGCCCCTGAGCTGAGAGGCCCGTGTCCCTTCCTACCTGCTGCCCAGAGCACACTAGGCCAGCGAGTGTGGAGCGAGGGTGAGACTCGACTTCAGCTCTCAGAGAGGTGCAAACTCCATCGAACCCGTGTCCAGAGAGCTCTTTGTCTTTCCAAATCTTGGCAAATGGTTATTTTCTACCCACCGGATACAGAGCATAGTGGATGTATCTTGCATTAGCCTTTTTTGGCAGGTAGGAAACAAAGCTAGAAAGCCTCTGTAAGCATTGACTTCCATGGCCTGTTCCCGTTTCCTTCAGTGAGACCTGAGTGTGGGATGCTAGGAACTGTGAGTGGAAAATGTCATCACAGCTGTGGACACAGCCAGGAAGGGAGGCATGGTGGGGATGTGCTGGGGCAGGGCCAGCTTTCTAGTGTGGACGGCCTGGGACAGGCCTTAGCTGGCTCTGGACAGTGGCTGTGGCAGCCGTCTGTGGCCTGATGGTGCCAGACTGTCCCATCCTGGGCTGTGGCCCCAACATGAGCCAGGCCTTCCCCACTCACTTGGCCTGTTTTAATGGACATGAAAAGTAGAGCAAGGACAGCGTTAGAGAAGGAAACAAATGTGTGCAGGACCGCGGGCATCTGAACTCATCCTGCTGGAAAACACGGAAACAGAGAGGGCAGACATGCTTGTTCCCAGGACACTGTCACCTCCTTTAATACAGTGGGGCCTATGGCCCATGTCTGATGCAGTGTTACACGTGTGTGTCGCTCAAACATCCATCCTACTGCACACACTCAGTTTCGGCCAGCAGGCAGGGAGCCCGAGGTAACCCCCGCTCTCTTGAGCCAGGCCTCTGCCAGCCCTGAGCTCCCTCCCAAGCCTGGCTTCCCCGCCCGGTGGCCTTCGTGGACCAGAAGCCATTCCTTCACGGCCAGTCCTCCGGAGTAGTTGCCCACGGCTCCGCTGCTGCAGATCACTCTGTGACACGGGATGAGGATGGGGACCTGGAAGACAGGGAGGCAGCCGCCGTCAGCCAGGGATCTGGACAAGGAGGTCTTTGGGGTCAAGGCCAAGGCCCTGATTGACAGGAGTCCTGTACCCACCAAGCAGGGGCCCGTGCCGGGGGCAGGCTGTTGGCATGGGTGGGTGCCAGCTATGTCTCAGCATGAACTCCCCCTCCCCTGAGGCCCTTGAGTCCCTGGAGGTCTCGGCATGGGCTGGGGGAGGGACGAATGCCCTGAGGTGGCGTGGGGCATCTTCAGAGAATCACTTTATGCCAAGATTTGGGAGGAGAAAACTGAATTTCACCCGGTGAGTAATTTACAACATTCACTTACAAAACCGAAAACTACATTTCCAAGTTCTGGTGGTATGTGACGCTCTCAAACGCTCCCCAGACACCACCCTGGCATCACAGGAAACGTCAGAGAAGACCGTACCTGCACAGGCCTCTCCAGCCCATGGCCGGCCAACTGTGGCTGTGGGCCCGTGCCGCCCACCACCTGCTTCTGTAAATGAAGCTTTACTGGAACGCAGCCACGCCTTTTTCTCCATACCGGCTGTGGCTGCTTTGCCAAGCCCAACATATTTACTCTCTGGCCCTTGACAGGAGGACTTGGCCAACCCCTGCCTCACGCGGTGCCCAGGAGCGGGATGTGTCTCCCCTCTGTAGTCTTGGGGTGCCTGCAGGGGTCTGAGAAGCTCCCTGGTCACCCCCACTGGGGGCAGGGCATGCTCAGCTCCTCCACTGGGTCCCAGCAGGGACCCAGAGCCAGTACCCCTCCCTGCCCTCAGCCCTCCCACAGGCTGCTGCAGCCTCCCCACTCAGGAGCTCGGGGAGACAGAGCTGTCGTCCGGCCGTTCACCTGAGAGTGATGCTGAGCACACACCTGTCTTAAACTAGCAGAGGAGCTTCAAAAATCGAGCTTGCATCCCCAGGAAAACCACCCCCACCCAACCAAAGAGGAAGCAGCGACAGTCAAAAGGGCTCCACCCAGGGACCCAAGGCAGCGACGCTCTCAAGGTGCCATCTGCACGTTCACCCAAACTCACCCACAGCTCAAGATGCTGCCATCCTCATCCCGCACGTGAGGCCAGGGCTGGCACCACCTTGAAAGGGTGAGGGCATGGCTCCAGAGAGCTCCAAGTTGCGGGCAGTGACTCCCACGTGGCTCCCATGCCCCCAGGGACAGGCCTCTGGCTGTAGCCTCCTGGGGCCTCCGGCAGTGCCCAACCTGTTATTTCCTAGCCTGGAGCCAGCACGATCCGGATCTGTGGCTGACCTAAACTCAGGATGCCCTGTGCTGATAGGGGCTGATCCAGAGTGAGGACCACAACCACGCGGCCATGCACAGGCCCCGGATCCTGCCTACCAACTGCTTCTTTATGGTCAGTCCCACCAGGGGAAGGGAATCCCTGTTCCCTCCAGAGGGGCAGGCGCCTCCTTCAGTGCAGTCCTCAGGGAGACTCTGCCTTGGTCCTTTGGCATTGCCCGAGCTGTGTAGACAGGAGGAGCTTCAGGGGTCCACTGTCCGGCTGAAGCTCTGAGAGCCACCTGTGGTGGGTGGGGGCAGGTGCTGTGGCCCCTGCCTCTGGTTTCCATGCTGGTGCTGGCCTCCTCCACTCTCACCCCCACAAAGGAGAATGAGTCACTGACCACCGATAAGGGAGGAAGAGGGGTACGCCCATCTTAGCACCATTAGGGCTCCTGCAGGTGACCTGTCTGCCCCAGGGCTCTGGGCGCCCTGATCTCTTCTGAGATTGTCAGCCCCTGCCCTGGCTGGGGGGCCTGAGCTTAGCCAGAGGGGACAATGATGGTGAGTGTAATTCTTGTGGCAACTACTGGGAAGCCACCATGGCCATGCCACTGGCCCCCCACCCGCCCCCTTCAATCTTGCTTTTATCCTAATAAAGCTAAAATCTTGAGGTCTGCTATCCATTTCTCAGTTGGCTCAGAAAAGTGGAAGACAGGGATGTAACATATGGGCATCTCTCTGGTTGTCCCCCTCTGCCTGGGCAGACAGGGATGGCCACACAGCCTGCATGGCCACTGCAGGGGACTCCAGGGGCTCCAGGGCCATGTGCTTAAGCATCCCAACAAGCAGTTACTGTGAAGAGCTTCCCCAGAACAGCTTCCCAGGAGCATATGGGGAAGTCTTGCACAGATTTCTAAGGCAAGAATCGGCCGGAGAGCCTCCCGGGCAACGGCCTTCATCCCTAAGTAGCTCATGGTACCTGGGGCGCAGGTGCATGGGTGGGCAGCCACTAAGGGGCCAGGATATCTCGGCGGATGTGTTGGGGGACATGCCTCATCACCGTGCAAAGCATCACAGTGACTGCTCCGTGAAGAAGGTAAACTGCCAATGAGCATAACCATGGGAGCCAGTGCGGGCTCCAGAGGAAGGGGGAAGGGCACCAAGCTTGCTCTGGAAGGTTCTTGGCTGGCACGACATGTGGAGGGCACATGGGAGATGACTAGGGACCGCTTACTGCCTGGCCCCCCTTCCTCCTGCATCCTGAGCTGGAGGGCAGCCCACTCATCCCCACAACCCAGATGGCCCATACATGGATGCTGCAGACCTGGGGCCTCTCCCCGGGCCCTCACACATGGCTGCCCTGCTCCCAGCGTCCTACCCTGATGAGAAAAAACAGCTGTTCCTACAGGATCCCAAGGATGAGATATGTCCAGGCTACCCCCGTGTATCACTCCGGGCACCCCTGGGTATCACTCCGACTCCACTCTTCTTTTTCTCTCCACGTATCCCCAGCTCAACAGAGAGATGATTTCCGCCCACGCCCAGCTTCCCCACACCTCACCCTTCAAAGCCAGTGAACTGGACAAAGCAATCAGTTACTGGTCAGGTGAGCTTTTAGAGGAAGCAGCTGGGGGCGTGGGTCCAGCGTCTCCAAGCTCTATTTCTTGGGCACCTCTGCTTCCTAGGGAGGTGATTCCTATCCTTGCATCCCCCGAGGCTTTCGGGGCAGGCAGCTTGTGTCACTGCCACACACAGACCTGCCACACAGGTTTCATCTGCTGAGTGGCCCTCTGTGGGGCCCAGCTACACATGTCCCTGAGGGAGGTGGGGGAAGCCCCAGCCCCCCTTGGAAAGGGGGCTTAAAGCCCCTGGGAGCAGGTATGCCTGTGCCTGATGCTGCTGCATCTTCCACCCCAGCTATCACCGCTGCAAGGCCCCACCAGGCCTGTCAGCCTCCAGCCGAATGGAGTCTCGTGCCCAAGTTCATAAGGCTGCTAAGTGGCAAAGAAGGGGCTCTAATCACTGTCCTGCATGGCTCCACGCGCCACACTGCTCCTCCCTGACGTGGACTGTTGAGGTGGGACCTTGTGGGATGGCAGCCGGTGCCGGCAGATGACATGGCTGCAAGATGGGGCTCTGGCTTCCCACATATCACGCAGCTCGTCCTGATTTGACGATGAGTTTGGGTCACCATGGTAACATGCACCAATGACGCAGTCTAAGAGGCTTCTGACGACTATGACATGGGAACACGCAGGTGGCAGAGGGCTGACTGTTTCCAGCGTTGAGTTTAATAGAGTGAGGTGTAGTAACTGCCAAGCTCTGGAACAGCCGAGAACCCGTCTTCCGGAAGGAGTCACAGGAAATCTCCAGGATGGAATATTTACCCTGATGGACGATTTTTATCAAATACAACAGTGCCATTAATAATTGCTGTGAGGGCACTATCAGATAATACAAATTCACCTTTTTGGCTGATAAAGAGGGAGGCATTTAATTCAGTCTCGGTTTACAAACATTTAGGCACCAATTCAGTTTTCCTGCCTGAGAGCAGACTTCACAGCAGAGCTTCGGTTTTTCTTCTCTCCCTCTCCATGAGCTATGAAATTATAAAAATGAGTAAAATAAATGCATCTCCCTCTCCCTCTTCCTGTACATCAATGCAGAGGCCAGGACAGACAGCACGGAGTAACAGTGACCCCGACGGCTAGGACCAGTCCTCACCTTAGCATGCTGTGACGGGGAAGAGCTGACTTACCAAAGAGGCACCGTTTTTACCACTAGAAATAGGGAACGCTGCTTCTGTTTGTGTGAATTTTGGTGGCAGGTTTCAGACTATTAAAATAATGAAACCTGCTGAAATGTATCGGGGCCCTAAGGACATTTTCAAAGGATCCGTACCCTCTATGTCCTCTCCTTTAAAGCATGTGCTGCATAAAATGTAATTTTTATCAATAACCAAGAAGCTCATAATATCACAGCTGCATTGAAATCTTCATGCTGTGAAATCTAATTCATCCAATACGCGAATCCATCACTTATGCAGCCCCTTTCTCAAATGCTATAAAACTTCCAAACCCATAGATTTGTTTCCAACAAAAATAACATGAAGGGGCCTTTCAATCAATGATGGAATCCCTCTGATTCTGGTACCAGCTGAATATTTTTTCCAACTTCGCCTTTGTTCTTCTGGGCAGCAGCCCACAAGGGAAAGAGCTTGTTTTCACTTGCAGCCTCATCAATACCTAAATCCTGGTGAACAAGTGACACCGAGAAGCTGTAATCAATAGCTCCCTGTGCGTTTTTTTCTTCTGGTCAAATGGTTCAGCTCCACTGACAACCCTGACACTTAGAACATGATGCTAAGTCTTTATCAGCAGCCATCTGGGTGACTGGCAGAACAAGACTCGGGGGGTCATTAACGCTCATGGCAATCTGTGAATAAACTAACTCCTCAGGAATGCATTTGTTTAGAAAAAGGTGGGGAGACTCTCTGTGCCATGTATCGATTGCCTTTGAACTGCATTTAGCAAATTCTGTCTGAGGATGAAGAGGAAGGGTGCTTTGTGGAGGGGTGGGCCGTAAGGAGTTTTCTACTCAATATACTGGGAAACTGACCATCCTCTCCTGCTGGGTTGGGGAGACAGCCTTCCAGGAATGCTGACCAACCACCTTACACTGGCTGGTGAGTCCTTCCTGGAAAATTCTGGAGAAATCAAGCTCCTAGGATAGAGGAAACCCCTGCATGGCAAAAGCCATCCCTTACTCTGGTTGGGGAAGAGAAACCCATGCCGACAGCACATGCAGTAATATGAACCAGCATGTGCTCCTGCTTATTGCAAGCCACCTAAGGAATTAATGCACAATGAGCTTTACGATGTTTTCTAACGTTCCAAGTCCATTTTTCACTCCCCCCCTTAAATGCACAATCACTCTTTTCAGCCTGAATATAAGGGATGTTTTCAATGAGCGAGTCTCAGCGATGCACCGTCTGGGCTGGAGTGGATGTGTGCAGGCTTCCGGCTGGGACGCGGCTGTCAGCGCCAAAGGGAAACATCCTGAGGACACTGACAGCAGCAATGGCTCACTGCTGGCCAGGGCTCTTCCTCCCTCAAGTCCCTGGGTCACCTTTTCATCCTCCCAGCCCATTCTAATGAGGTTTCTAATGGGAATTTGGGAGCCTGTCAACCTGAATGATAGTAAACTATGTAGCTGAAGGCTTCTTGCAGGAATATCTCTGGCATATCTGTGCTATAATTTGAGGCGTCTGTGGGCACCGTAGCCGTGGGTCCTGCTGCAGCCTCCTCCTCAGGTTGAAGGTCACTGCACACGGTGGAGCCCACAGAAAGGCCGCAGGAGGCCACCACCGCCTGGCAGCCCTCAGCACAGGAGGCATGTGGACGCTGAGAAGGGCAAGACTTGGTGCTTGTAGAACCCTCCTGCTTGATGCTGTGCTCACCTCCAGTCTTGGCTTTGCCATGTGACGGGGTGTCGATGTGTGGACTTTACACATCAGGGTTTTATACCCCATGTGATACTACTTTATACATTGCAGTGACTGAGGTCATACTGGAACAGAGACACTCATAGAGATTAATAGCAGGAAGAGAGTCACGCTGGTTTGCAGAACAATAAATGTCTCCGAATATCGCCACAAGCAGGATTGCTAACCAGCGACGGCATCTTCACTGCAGAGTGAGAAACTGCTGGCGTCACGAAAGGCTGGTGGGGGAGTGTTGCCACGCTGCACACGTCAGTCAGTGGAGCTTGTCTTTACAGCAAAAGGGGAGCTGCACACACAAGGGAGCAAGCAGAGTCGGCGCCCACCGACGGCACCACTCCCATCTTCACATGCGTGCATGGAGGGAGCAGAATCCACCTCAGCAGGGAGAAGACAAGGACTTACTCTCCTCAAAGGGCACAAAGAGTAGACACTGCCTGAAACAATCACCGCACTGATGCAGGAAGAGGACCCCCAAAACCCCATTCGCATCCACAGTTCTCACGGGTCCTACACGGAGCCACCACACAACGGCATCTGAGTTGCCTTTTCATCAGGTTAAACCCCTCAAAACTGACTCAGAGCCGGGGAGAAGACAGCGGCCTTCCAGAGGGGGATGTAGGTTAAGCTTTACTGGGAAATGTCAAAAGCCATCCTCAGAAATTTGATTAGGAAACACCTCCCAACGTGCCGTAAAAATCAGACCCCTACGGCGTGGTGCAGATGTTTTACGACACTGTAGCTGAAGACGCTGCAATTAACATGCAACAGGTGCAAAAGGAAGGGCCCACTGCACCCACCAGCCACTGTCACCAAAACTGAGGACAGGAAGAGATGGAGGAGGGGGGGATGGTGGCTGTCCCTGTGGTATCTCCCTCCTGGGATATTTGGGATATTTTAATGGGGCAGAAAGCTCACCTAGATTAGGGTGTACATTACAACAATGAAATCCACTGCAAACCTACCGGAGTTGCTTTTTAGGGACTAACAATGCAGTTTTGCGTAAAAGTCTACGTAACTGTCTTCTCCTAGAAACGGAGGCTCTGCCCCTGGGCTGCCGCGGCGGGCAGCAGGAGCAGCAGGCTGTGGTGTGAACTCGCCGGCCTCTCCCGCTGTGAGCAGGGATGGAAACAGTTTTGGAAACAGACAGCAAAGCCACAGCAATTTTTCAAAGAGCGAGGTCTATCTGATGTAGTAATTTCCCATCCCATGATGGAGTGATCTTGTCTGCGCTCCCTGATCAGATGGTATGCTTCCCTCATGTTAGAAACTTTCACAGAGCTTTCGGGAGACGACATTGCCAACGTGACACACACCCTCACTGGGTGACTATTCCAGGGGCATTCTCGAGGTTGTGTGGGTTCTCCCAATGGGCCACGCAGGTGGGGGCACCCTTCCTGCCCACACAGGCACGCGTGGCCTTGGCCACGCCCACATGGCATGCTGTGTGTGACTTCCCCCTTCATGCCAGATGGCCTGCGGCCCAGTTGCCAGGCCCGGGTGCTGTGAGATGGGACAGCAAGGGCACCCACGTTGCCCCCAGGCACCACAGGCCATGCTGCCCACCCGTGCTGTGTCCCGGTTGGGCCTTGTCCTCTGGGGAGCACGGCCTGAGGCTGCATAGCCTGGGAGCCTCGAGTTCAGTGAAACCTGACTGCAGACGCGTGGGAAGGATGAGGACACAGAAGGGCTCTGGGGAGGGTGCCATCCCTGCTGAGACAGGAGGTGTGTGTGGTCCAGGTCCCTTGTCCCATGCTGCAAGGCCTCCCGCCTTGTGTGCTCCCATGGGATGCTTTAGCTCTTGAGACCCAGGGAGCCCTGGGCCTCAGGGGGACTGCAGCCCACAGAGAGATGGGGTTGGATGTGCACCCTTACTCGGCCATCCTGCTAGGATGAAGGCACCTCGCAGGTAGGCCTTTTTGTCTGTTTTGTTAGCTGCTGTACTCTGGGCACCCAGAAGAGTGTGGACTATAAAACTGGTACCCAACACTTCCACCTGCTGAGTGAGCAGGTGGGGCCCCCTCTGCCCGCTTGCCACTCCTCTAGGCTCCCTCCTCTCCTGCTCACTGGGACAACCAGGAGCTCATGCAGTGGAGACGTGCTCCCGGGGTGGGGGAGCTTCCAGGAGTGTGGTGCTGGGGTAGCCTCCTTGCCTCTTCTGGAGGCATCTGGCACAATGGTCCCCATCACAGATGTTGCCCCTCTGCCCACCCCAGCAGCACAGCCTGCCTTCTGGGGAAACACGTGGGATCAGATGACACCCTGCCGCCTGCATGCACCCGCCACCCACAGCCATGCCCGCGCCACGAGAACTCACAGGATTGTTTCTCATTGCTCCTCCCACAGCTCGCGCGGCTTTGGGGTTGCCTGCCAGGGCTGCTAATTGCTGGTAAGAAATCACTTCTCCAAATTTCACAACCTTCAGCAGCTTCCATAACACCTGTCTGGTGAACGACTCTGAAAGGAAGAATTCAGGATGATGTTATTTGGACAAATGGCTTCAGCAGCTCTGATATAAATAGCCGCTAGTCCCAAAACAGGAAACCCATCGACACAAATAGAGGTGTTATACTCAATTAAAACACAGCCTCCATGCACCGCTCTGCCACCATGTCACCAGGCAAGGAGACGCGAGCGTGTGGCAGGCCACCACGCAGGCTGGCCCCTTGGAAGGCATCCCTGGAGCTGGCACTGCAGGTTTGCAATTTCTTCCTACCTTCCCTCCAACCCCGTGTTCCACGCGGGGTTGCGTGTGCCACCCTTCTAGCGACTGGGCGTGTGTAAGTGAGCGCATGGTTCAATTAATACGCACAGAAGTCCCTGCTGCTCGCCTACTTGGAAATCTTTTGTACGGCTGGTTAATTTCCAACTTCAACTGGGACAAAGAAGGCAAAAGCAGCCACAAGCCAGGCTGCGATATTATGCTGGCTGTCCACATCCAGCCCTGCGCGGGATTCCCCCAGCTACTGCTCGGAGTGCCAAGCACCACAGTACGCGGGGGCTGGCGGTGACCTTGGCTACAGGCATCTTTAGTGAATGGGGCTGCAAAAATAAAATGACTTGATTCCCATTTAAATTGAGTAACCACATCCAGTTGCATTTGTGCCGCGCCCTGCTGCAGGAATGAGGCGGCGATCGCAGGAGAACATTCTCTCCCTCTGCCTCCAGGTTTCAGAACTGTTACCTGGGAGTGGTGTTGGCAGGAGAGAAACCCGGGCACGTGAAGAAGGCCGGTCTGAATCAGTACCTATTGTCTTTCCAAGCGGGACATGCAGCTCAGGAGCACTGGAGACAGAGCCACGTCCTCCATCGCAGGGGCTCAGCCCTCCAGGGACAGGAGTTTCTCAATAGTGGCAACAAAGGGAAGGCTTCCGCGGGCAGGAACGAGGTTCCGAGCGTGTCCACAAGAACACTAATTACACTTGGTGCCAAGCTGGCAAAGTGCGATTTGGTTCTTAAAGGACACACACCCTTACATGTGTGTTAAATAATAAAAATCACTTCTTAACTGAAGGGAACGATAATCACTTCACTGGGAAAAAAAAATCTGTTTAGTCTTTATTATAACATTAAGCAAATTAAACATCAGCATAATCCAGGTGATACTAGAAAAGGGTCATCAAAGAAATTAACTTTGTTGTTCATTAATTTACATGGATTAGTAGAGGGCAAAAAGATAGCAAATGTGCTCTAGTTTTTTATGATATAATTTCAAACTGTACACCATTTGTGGCAGAAGGGTGACTTTGGGGTTAATCAGACTGATTTGTCCTTTTAATTGCTTTCTATTCAAAGAAAATTCATTAGATAATGTTCTCTTCAAAATTCATGAATCAATTTAACTGAAGAAACCACATTAACAGCTTCGGGTTCATTAGCACATGCAGTTGTATTACCGGCTGATGGCTGGGGGGTTTCCTTGGGCAAATGCACTCTGTTTACTGTCATTTCTTCAGAAAGCGTTTTGAAATCAAACTGTTAATCATTATTATGGTTGCTGTTGTTGTTATGCCTAACTTTTAAAAAAGAGCAAAGCAAAGCGAGGTAGCCTGCTGTTGACTTGGAGGAAAAGAGATTTCTGGGACAGCTGTCTTGGAAAAGAAACAATGAAAGCAGCACGTCAATACCGCAGAAGCAGAGGCCAGTTTCCCGTCTTCCTTGGCGAAGCAGAGTTGGTGGTTTTGTTTTCCGTGCTTTCTGTTAGGTGTTCTGGGAGAACGGCCTGGAACTTTACTCAACTTGTAGGAATGAAATGAGGGAGGTGTGCGTAAACCTAACCGGAGTGCAGAGTAGTTCCGAGAAACAATGGCACAGTTCCAAGGGCTTCATCTGAGCGCCAGCCTCGAGTGCTGCTCTGACGAATTGCTGCCAAATTACGGAGCACCTTTCTTTCCAAGTGTAAAAGTGTCGTATAATAAAACAATTATATGTCCATAGATGAGCACAGAGTTTATCAAACACGTTCAGCTTCATTGTCAGCTTCTCATGGGAAACCATCTCTTAACTGGTCCGTACCAGGCAACATATGAGGAAGTATAGCTCAAACAATGCAGTATTTAGCAATCAGGCGCCTGATTTTACAAATGTATCTGAAAACTCAGTTTCACCCTGCAGTGAACAAATGCAGTAATTAGTTGAAGCAGCTCTCAAAGAGCACAGTGCTTCTAACCTCAGCCTATGTGAAATCACATGGCTGAACAACACCTGTTTTGAAGAGGGGCAACCCTTGCTGTTAAGCATCATTATCTAAAATTGAGTGAAATCCACTCGCAGACATTCACGCATGTGGAAAACAGAAGTTCTTGAGGTTGAGGTGACCACATCAGTCCTCAGTAGCTGGCACAATCACTTCAGGTGGCCCAAAGGGGCAACCATTAAAACAGCAGCCTTCTGGTCCAGGTGCAGAGGCTCACACCTATAATCCTAGCACTTTGGGAGGCCAAGGCGGGCGGATCATGAGGTGAGGAGTTCAAGACCATCCGGGCCAAGATGGTGAAACCCCATCTCTACTAAAAATAAAAAAATTTAGCTGGGCATGGTGGTGCTCGCCTGCAGTCCCAGATACTTGGGAGGCTGGGGCAGAAGAATCACTTGAACTCAGGAGGCAGAGGTTGCAGTGAGCTGAGATCGCGCCACTGCACTCCAGCCTGGGCGACACAGTGAGACTCCATCTCAAAAAACAAAAAACAATGCCCCCCAGCAGCCTTCTTTAGCCATGGGCCTCCCCAGAGAGCAGCCCTGAGACCTGGGGGCTCTATGACGCAGCCTCCGAATGCCACATTCTGGATGTTCCTCTCTCTTACCCCTTACTTCCCTTGTTTCCTTCCCAAACTCACACTTGCTCCTGCCTGTCCTGTGGTGCTGGGTACCTTGGGCTGGGCTTCCGTGGCTGGGGTCAAGGGAGAGGACCTGCTTCTTGGAGTCTCTGCATCTGAAGGACATGGCTATTTTCATTTCGGCTTGGACGGCTATTTAAATGTGTGCACCGGGAGGCTGAGGCAGGAGAATGGCATGAACCTGGGAGGTGGAGCTTGCAGGGAGCCGAGATTGTGCCACTGCACTCCAGCCTGGGGGACAGAGCAAGACTCTGTCTCACAAAAAAAAAAAAAAAAAAAAAAATGTGTGCACCCGTAACTGTCTCACCCAGAGAAGACTGTTTTCTAAACTCTCTGCCTGCATTGTGCATCCTCCGCCAAGGGTCTGGGTGCCCTTTTCTGATGCTGGTCACGGGAGAAATCGTTTTGTTTCACAGACACTGGGTTTTTACGCAAGGTGTTTTCATGCCACACCATGGAATGGAGCTCAAGGCTCTGAGCAGGCCTGACACCTGAACCTGGACCAACTCAGCCAAACCTAGCTCCAATAAGGAAGACAGCACACACCAGAGCACGGCAGGAGGACACAGACCGGGACCAGCCTGGGTCTGCCACCGCTGAGCTCAGACACATCACTTCCTTATCCTGGGCGTCCATCTCTCCTCTGTGATAATCTGCTAAGAGCCACCTCAGCAAACACGCCTGTGTACCCGCTGCACACAGCCAACACGCCTGTGTACCCGCTGCACACAGCAAACACGCCTGTGTACCCGCTGCACACAGCAAACAGGCCTGTGTATCCGCTGCACACAGCAAACACGCCTGTGTATCCACTGCACATAGCCAGGCTCAGAGCACTGTCAACAGCAGGGCTGGCCAGGCAGCTGGCCTTCTCTGAGATCAGGGCTCAGACAAGCACTGAGGGTCTCTTCCCTGGGAGGCAGACCATTATGCTTCCAAGTTCTTGAGGAGGAGTCTCCTTTCCCTCTACCATCACGGCTCCCTGGGTGGTGACCTGTTAAGGTCCATGTGGTTTCCTGGGGGGAAGGGGTGTCCTTCAGCAGCCCAGGTTTTGGGACTTTTCCTTAGCCAGGCTGCAGCTAGCAGGGGCACACCCAGGCCCATACACACAGGTGCTACCTGGGGGGCTGTGTCTGGGGAGCATCTCAGTAGCTGTGCTGTGGCCATGGCCAACAAAGAACAACAGAGAGCAAGAAAGAGCAGGGCCCCAGCTCCTGCAGGACGTCCCTGTGTAGCAGCCACTGGCCTGGAAGGGGGATCCCCAGGAGCTGGTGTCCCTGGCACAAGTCACAGCTATCTGACCTAATGCTGCCTGGCCATCAAAAGCAGCCAGAATAAACTAACCTGAAACACTAAGATGGAGAGGGAAAGGGGGATTCTGGTTCCAGGTAAAATGAAGCAAGCACTCCATACTCGTTTCTTCTACTGAATGTCTTTATAAAACCTGGACAGAAGGCACAGAGCAGTTATGTGAGGGCTGGGAAGAGTCAGTAGTAGTGGGCAGCCTTGGAAAGAAGATAAGAATTTCAAGTATCACGGAAAAGATGAATGGGCTTCCTGGGTGATAACCTATCCCTCTGTTGTCCTCAGCCCAAACTTACTACAGCCTGAGCCCTGGAGGCAGAGCCTAGCACAGCTGGGGAGCCTCCTAGGGGTTCTAACCCACTTTGAAGAAGGAAGAGAATCTCCTACTGCTATGGTTTCAATGTGTTCCTGTGTTGGAAACAACTGCCACCATGACAGTGTAGAGGTGACGAGGTCATGATGGCCCCTCCCTCAGGAATGGATGAAGGCTGCTACTGCTGGAATTGGTTATCGAGGGACTTTGGCCCCTTTTTTTCCTGTCTTGCATGCTTGCTTGCCATGGGATGCCTTCCACCACGGATGGCCCTCAGCAGATGCTGGCATCATGCTCTTGGACTTCTCAGCCTCCAGAACTATGAGCCCAATAAATTCCTATTCTTTATCAGTTACCCAGACAGCAGTGTTGTTATAGCAGCAGAAAATGGGCTGAGACAACTATGTTCAGGGCAAGTGAGGAATCACCCCTTTTTGGTGTTATCTCTGAGCCCTTGAACCTCAGCTCCTCCCTAAGCAATCCTGTGGTGTGGGTAACAACAGGGGTCACAGGAGCCCAAACCAGTGAGGGGGAAATGGTCCCTTTCTGATGGGAAGAGGTTTGCTCCCCCTAAGAGGTGGGCGAAATGTCTTTGCTTTTTACCTCTGTCTTCCTGATGCTTGGACCCAGATTGAGGTTTAGTAATAGGAAGAGTTTAGCAGAGTGGGGTAAAGCCCTAGCTGTCCGTCCAGGGGACTGAAGAGGGAGCCCTGAGAACTAAAAAGTGCCAAGAAGATTGTGGAGGAAAAGGAGTTCATGGAAGCAAACCAAAAAGTTGTTGATAAATTTCTGGATTCACCTGTTCAGGTGAGCTGTCTATTTCCCCACCTGTGCACATGTGGATCTGACCCTAAGCCACAGACTTTGAGAACTGATGTAAGAATTAGGCACTGCCAGTTCCCAAACTGGCTGGTGAGTGGTGCACAAAAGGACTGATCTTAAGAGGACTGCAAAGCGTTTGAAAATTGAACAAATATTGAAGGCTGGTCAGAACTTATGAACTAACTAAATCCAACCAGGTTGACTGCCTCCTAAAACAAAAATATCAACATCATCTGTAGGATTTATATAAAACCCAGAGTCTTATAATATTCAAAATGACCAGGATACAATCCAAAATTACCAAGCATGCAAATAATCAGAAAAACAAACTCACCAGGGAGAAGATAATCAACGCATGCCAAGGCTGAGATGACCCAGAAGTTGAAATAATCTGACAAAAAGTTTAAGGGAGCTGTTATAAAAACGCTGCAAGGGAAGACACTCTTGAAACAAATGAAAAAACACAAATAGAAGCTATCAAGAATAATAAAGTAGAAAATTTAGTATTGAAAAATACAATAACCAAAATTAAAAACTGTACTGCATAGGATCAATAGTAGAATGGAGATGCTGAGAAGAGAGTCAATAAAACTGAAGCCAAGTTAACAAAAAATCATCCAAACAACAGAAATCAAAGTATTTAAAATAGACAAAAAGAGAACATGTGAGACAAAGTCAACAGATCTATTTATGTCACTGGAATTACAGAAAGGAAAAAGAGTGTAGTACAGGGAAAAATTCAAAGAAATAATACCTAAAATTTTGTCAAATTTGGCAAAAGATACACAACTGTAGATTTAAGAAGCCCAGAAAATTGCAAACAGGACACACTCAAAGAAATTCATTCCCAGATAAATCATGATCAAACTGTTGAAAGCTTCAGAGAAAGTCTTGAAAGCCGCTAGAGACAAACAATGCATCATGTATAAGGAAACAGTCATTTGAATGACTGTGGAATTCTCATCAGAAACTACTGAGTCCAGAGGAAGTAAAACAGCACTTTTGAAGTGCTAAAAGAAAGAAAAAAACCTGTCAACTCAGGATTCTATATCCGATGTTTAAGAATCCTTCAGGAATGAAGTTAGACATTTTCTGATAAAAAGGAAAATCTAAGGTAATTCATGCCAGTAGATCTGATCTTTAGAATGGCTAAAGGAAATTCTTTAGAAAAAAGGGAAATGACGGTTATAGTTATCTATATACTTACTCTAGAGAAGCTTGGAACATCAGGAATGCAGGCAGAGTAAGAAAAATGTAAGTATATGGAAAACTATTACAGGCTCTTTTCCTCAAGTTTTTCAAGATATGTTTATTAGCCAAAAGCAAAGCAAAAATTATGACACGTGAGATGAGATTTTCAATTTATGTAAACACAATGCATGACACTATAACGTAATGGGAGAGTTAAAAGGATCTATATAGTCATAAGATTTCTATATTCCACTTAAAAAGGTAAAATAGTGATTCTAATTAGACTGTGAAAGAAAGTATTATAATCCCTAGAACAGTCACGAGAAAAACTATATGAAGAGATATAGTAAAAAACACAACAAATAAAACAAAATACTAAAACCAGTTAAAAATAGCCCAAAAGAAGGAAGGAAGAAAAAGGAAAAAAAAGATGGAACAAACAATAAAATGTTAGACCTAAATTCAAACATTAATAATTACACTAAATGTAAATGATCTAACCACACCAAGGAAAAGATAGAGACTGTCACAATAGATTTTTAAAAACATGCACAAGAAAATGTTGTCATAAGGAATTCACTTCAAATGATACCTGTAGGTAGGTTAAAAGAAAATGGATAGAAAAGGGTGTACCATGCAAACACAAATGTAAAAAAAAGTTAATACAAGACAAAGTAGACTTAAGAGCAAAGAAAATTCCCAGAGGGTAAGAAGGATTATTGCACAGTGAGAGGGTCAATTCACAAAGGCAATACATCAATTTTAAATGTATATGTGTCTAACAACAGATTTCAAAACTCACGACAAAATTCAAGGAAAATTAGACCAATCCAGAATTATACGTGGAGACCTAAACACTTCTTTCTCAATAATCAATAGAACTAGGTGACAGAAAATCAGCAAAGATACACAAGTAAAAAACTCTATCAACCGACTGGATCTAATGGATATTTACAGAACATTCCACTCAATAACAGTAGAATCTATACTCTTTTCAAGGGTACATAAAACATTGACCAAGATAGGCCATATTCTGGGCCATAAACCCTAACACATGCAAAATGACTGCAATCATACAAGTTACATCCTCTGATCATAATGGAATTAGACTAGAAATCAACAAAAACCATAACAGAAAATTCTCCAAACATTTGAACAGTAAACATATCATTTCTAAATAATCAATAGGTCAAAGAGAAAGTCTGAAGGAAAATTAAAAGAATATACTGAACAGAATGAAACTGAAAATAAAGCATATGAAATTTTATGGGACAAAGCTAAACCAATATTTTGAGGAAAATTTATAGTACTCAGTGTCTGTATTAAAAAAGAAAGGTCTCAATAATCTAAACTTCCAACTTAAGAAACCAGAAAAAGAAGAGAAAAATAAACTCAAAACAACCAGAAAGGAAATAATTAAGGCAAAGGCGAAAATCAATAAAATTGAAAACAGACAAATGATAGAGTAAAATCTGTGAAATTAAAAATGAGTTCCCTGAAATGATGAATAAAATTTATAAATCTCTAAAAGACTGACAGAAAAAAAGAAACAAATAATCAATATTAGGAATAAAAGAGAAGATATTGCCACAGATCCCACAGATATTAAAGAGATAATAAAGTATTCCCACAAATAACTGTACTAAAATCCAACAACTGTGAATAGACCAAATTATCAAAAACTACAAACTACCAAAACTCATCCAAGATGAAACTGAATACTCCTATAACTATTAAAGAAGTTCAATTCATAGCTTACAATCGTCTGAAAAAGAAACCTCTAGGGCCAAGATGATTTTACCAGTGAATTCTAGAATATGTTTTAAAAATAAGATTGATTTGACGTAATTTTTTCCAGAGAAAGGAACATTTTCTAAAGTGTTTTATGAGACCAGCACTACTCCACCATCAAAACCAGAAAAAGTCACAAACCTGAAGAGTACAGTTCAGTGTATCTTATGAACACAGGGTAAAAACCCTCAATAAAATATTGGCAAATCAAATCCAGCAATACATAAAAAGAACAAGACATCAAAATTAAGCGGGTTTTGTCCCAGGAAAGCAAGGCTGATTCAATATTTGAAAATGAATCTACATTATGAAACTACAGTAATCAAGACAGGGTGGCATTGGTAAAAGGACAGACACATAGGTCAATGAAACAGGCACACACAGATATACAATCATTCCTTGGTATCCACTGGGTATTGGTTCTAGGACCCTTCTAGAATACCAAAATCCATGGATGCTCAAGTCCCTGATACAAAATGGTATAGTATTTGCATATAATCCGTGCATATCCTCCTCTAGACTTAAAATCATCTCTAGATTACTTAGGATATCTAGAACAATGTAAATGCTATGTAAATAGCTGTTATACTGTATTGCTGAGAGAATAATGACAAGGAGAAAAAGTCTGTACACTGTCAGTAAAGATGCAACTGTTCTGTCCTTGTTGATGAACACTTTTTATCTGCAGTTGGTTGAATACACGGATGTGGAACCCATAAATACAAGGGCCAAATGTAGACTTTGACAAAGATCTGTGACAAAAAAAGCAAAAGCAATTCAATGGAGAAAGGATAGTCTTTTAACAAATGGCCCTGGAACAATTAGACACCACATGAAAAAGAAGTGAATCTAGATACAGACTTTATGCCTTTCTCAAAAATGAACTCAAAATGGATCATGGACCTAAATTTAAAAGGGAAAATCATAAACTTTCAGAATATAACAGAGGAGAAAATCTAAGCAACCTTAGGTTTGGAGAAGAGTTTTTAGATACAACATGATTCATGAAAGAAAAAATGAATAACCTGGACTTCATTACAATTAAAAACTTCTTTACTGCAAAAGATGCTGAGACTCTGAAAATGACAGACAGACTGGGAGAAAATATATGTAAGACATATCTGAAAAAAGGCCTGCATCCAAAATACATTATAAAAAGACTCTTAAAATTCAACAAGAAAAAATTCAAAAAACCCAATTAAAAAATGGGCAAGTCTTAGCAGACCCTTCACCAAAGAATATATACAGGTGACAAATAAGCACAAGGAAAGATACTTAACATAATTCGTCTTTAGGAACTGCAAACTAAAACAATGAGTATGACTACCATGGCTTTTAGAATGGCTAAAATCCAAACACTGACAGTACCAAAAACTGCTGGCAAGGATGTGGAGCAAAAAGGATAATTAATCTTTGCTGATGGGAATGGAAAATGGTACAGCCACTTTGGAAGACTGTTTTGCAATTTCTTTCAAAGCCGGAGCCTTACCATGCGATCCGGCAATTGCACACCTAGGTATTTACTCAACTGATTTGAAAACTGACATCCTCACAAAAACCTGCCTCTGGGAAAGTTTATAGCAGCTTTACTCACATTGCCAAAAGTTGTAAGCAACGAAAATGTCGTTCAATAGGTGAATGGATAAACAACTATGGTACATCCATACAATGGAATATTATTCAGTGAAAAAAAATGAGCTATGAAGCCACAAGAAGACACAGAGAAAGCTAAATGCATATTGCTAAGCAAAGAAAGCCAGTCTGAAAAGGCTACATATTGTATGATCCCAACTAGATGACATTCTGGCAGAAGCAAAACTATAGAGACAGAAAAAAGATAAGTGGTTGCCAGGGACACTTGCAGAAGGAGCAGGGGACTGAATAGGTGAAGCACAGGGGCATTTTTAGGGTGTAAAATTATTTTGTATGTTAATGTAATGGTGAAAACATGATATCATATATCTATCAAAGGCCATAGAACCTTACAGCACAAAGAGTGAATCTAAGCAATGTATGCAAATTAACAACAAAACATTTAGGAGATCAGGGGATCCTGGGAAGAAACACAGACTGTGACAAGAGAATCTGACTGTATTATAAACTTAGAAAACATCCTCACTGAATGGGGGAGGAGAGCTGATTTTTCCAAAAGTAACTTGAAAATGAGTGGAGTCTAAAAGACTAAAGGCAAAAGGAACTGCACATAAATACTGAACTCTAGTTGATAAACTTGTTTCCCATAAGCATAGATGTTAAACTCGCTGATACTATTCTATATGTATACTGGACTTGAATAATTAAGTAAATGGATGGCAGAAAGTGTGAGCCAGGTTTCTCATTGTGAGTGGGAGTTTACAGATAAGTAAGGAGAGGAGGCTAGAAGAATCCATGTGATAATGGATTAGAGTTGTAGATATCAGTAGGAACTAATGTTTAGCTTAATATACACACAGATAATTGCATATAGAAATCTTCACAATATATATCTCTCCATGGGTTAGTACACACAAAGCTACTTCTGTGGTCTGTCAACTGAGAAGACTTAGAAACACCACCCCCCCGACAGCAAGGAGCAAACCTAGTGCCCAGTCTATGGTTTCTCACGCATTTCATAATAAAAGACACCAGACTCTTTCAAGAACTGGCCTTTTCCTCCCTAGGACTGGGACAGGAAATACACAAGATGAGCCTGGAGAAACCTGCAGTATCAGAAAGTCAGGACACACCCCAAAACAAAATGAAGCAAAAGAACAAAGACAAACATTCCAGACAAATCACAATGAGGAGAGTACGACAAAGGGACGCGGGAGCAAACTACACGATCTCCCAAATGGCCAAAACCGGAATAATCTGAGCAACAAAATAAAGTAGTATTGGAAGACAACCCAAAATATCAATATCCCTGAGTCCATACTAATATAAATAAATGACTGATTACAGAAATGGGTGAGGGAGAAGGAAATCTCCCATGCATTCCCAGTAACTTATGTAGATACTCTCTCTTCAAGGAGCATAACTCCCCATTCCTAAGTGTGTTAAGTATAGTGACCTCTTCGGGACAAGTGTAGTATGCAGGGGAAGGGGGGAAGAGTAACTTTATCATGGAGTCACCTGACAAACACCACTACCCACCCAGGTAATCAAGGTTGACATCAACACTGATAAATGACACTGACAGTATGAGTCCTTGATATGATCTGAGGAAAATGACAGCTTACCTATGTGGTTTTTCTCCTCACACACTATAACCCCAGTCAAATCATGAGAAAAGTATAAAACGTTACAAGAGGAACATTCTGTAAAATAGTTAATCAGTACTCCTTAACACTGTCTAGGCCATCTATAACTAAGGACCCGTCACAGCCAAGAGGGGCCAAAGAAGCTAGGATGACTAGATGTAATACAGTATTCTAGGCAGGATCCTGGAATGGAAGAAAGGCACTAGGTAAAAACTAAGAAAACTTCAAGAACATATGGACATTAGTTAATATTAAGGTACCAACACTGGTTCATGAATCATAACACAGGTATCACACTAATGTAGGATGTCAAGTGTAAATGTCATCATCATAAGAATCAAAGGTATAATGTGGGAAAACAGGTGTGGAGTATCAGAGAACTCTACTAATTTTTCAACTTTTCTGTAAATCTGAAACTATTCTAAAAACAAAGGCTATTAAAATGAACATTATCATATTAATATTCTAGAAAAACATATAATCTACATCAAGGCCAAAAAATATTTAATAACAATTCAACATCCATTCATGATAAAAGCTCTCAGCAACCTAAGAATAGAAGGTAATGTCCTCAATCTGACAACTGTACCTGCAAAAAACCCACAGCTAACATCACATTTAACTACGCAAAAAAAGCAAGATGAGGAAATAGAAGACAATTTTTTTTAGAAAAGAAGAAATAAACTCCCTATTTGCAGACAACATAATGGTCTATGGGAAAATACCCAGGAAATAATAGAAAAGTCTTAGAACTAGTAAGTGAGTTTAGCAAAGTCACTAGATACAAGCTTGCTACATAAAAATCAATCACTTTTCTATATACCACTGATAATGGCTCCAACCAAAATAAAATACTTAGATGTAAATCTAACCATCTGTATATAGGCTCTGTTTGTTGAAAATTACAAAACGCTGAAAAAGTAATCACAAGAATGTCTGAATAACTGAGGAGATATATCATGTTCATGGAAATCTCAGTATCATGAAATTTTAATTCTAAAAACTGACCTATAGATTTATTATCATTCCAATCAAAAACCCTAGGAGAATTTTCTGTAGACAGACATGTGGACTCTAAAATTTAGATGAAAGGGCAAAGGATTGAGACTGGCCAACGTATTTTACAAGAGACAAAAAAGGTTAGAGAAATCACACTGACAGGTTTCAAGACTTCCTATACATAATAATAATTATGTATTTGCAAAGGGATAAATACTCAGATTGTTGGAGTATTGATGGAGTTACCGGATGGAGTTAACGGAATAGAAGAGAGATTTCCAAAACAGACCTACTAAAGTACAACCAAATGTTTACTGACAAAGATGCAAAGGGATTTCAATGAAGAAAGCAGATTATTTTCAAAAAGTGGTGCTGGAAAATTGGATATCCATAGGCAAACAGCGAAACTTGATGTAAATCTCATGTCTTACTTAAACAAATTAACTCAAAATATATCACAGATTTAAATATAAAACATTAAACTAAAAAAAGAAAATACATGACAAATCTTCATGACCGGGGATTAGGCAAACAGTTGTTAGATATGTCCTCCAAATCATGATAAAAAAAGAGAGAGATAAATTGAACTTCATTAAAAAGGGAAAAAAATTGGTTTGTGAAAAAGGTTGGTCTATGAAAGGCAGGGGTTTTTTTTTTTTTTGAGATGGAGTCTTGCTCTGTCACCCAGGCTGCAGCAAAGTGGTGCAAACTTGGCTCACTGCAAGCCCGCCTCCCGGGTTCATGCCATTCTCCTGCCTCAGCCTCCTGAGTAGCTAGGACTACAGGCACCCGCCACCATGCCCAGCTAATTTTTTGCATTTTTTTTTTAGTAGAGATGGGGTTTCACCGTGTTAGCCAGGATGGTCTCGATCTCCTGACCTCATGATCCGCCCGCCGTGGCCTCCCAAAGTGCTGGGATTACAGGTGTGAGCCACCGTGCTTGGCCGAAAGTCAGTGTTAAGAGAATAAAAGACTAGCTACTACTAGCTAGGAGAAAGTATTTGGAAATAAGAAATCCAACAAGAGTCCTATCCTATCCAGAATATATAAAGAATTTTCCAAACTCAACAGTTCCAAACTGAAACTCAACAAACCACCTAACTTTAAAAAAAGGCAAAAGACTTGAATTGACACTTCCCCAAAGAGGATATAAGGAGGGGTCAATAACCACATGAGAAGATGTCCAACATAACTGGCCATCAGGGAAACGCAAATGAAAACAATGAGATACTATGACATATCTATTAGAATGGCCAAAATAAAAAACAGATCAATGGAGATATATCCACACGGTAGCGTACACTCAGCAAGAAAAAGGAATAAACTGTAGATACAGGCAACAACTTGGATGAATCTCAAAGGCATTAACCTGAGTGAAAAAAGTCAGGCTCCAAAGGTTAAATACTGTCTGATTCCATTTACATGACATTATCAAAAACACAAAGCCATGGTGATGCAGGACACGTCGCAGTTGCCGAGAGCTGGAACGGGGGTGAGGAGAGGCCCTGGCTGCCAAGGGGCAGTGTGGGGGTGTCCGGGTGGTAGAACTCCTCTGCACCCTGATTTTGGGGGTGGTTACAGAAACACACACACACGTTAACATTCATGGGACTGTATACTCCACAAAAAGCCAATTTTACTACATGTTAATTTAAAAAATAAATTAACAAAAAGATGAGGGAAAACACATTTCCAAGTTACCTTCTCTTTAATCAAAGGGAGTTTTCTCCCCAAAGTTCAAGACACTAGAGACCAGTATTTCCTATTTAAAAGGGAATCTAGGTCACATTTTCTGCAAAATCTTTCCCTCAGTGGGGCCCCACCGCCTGCCATGCTCTCACAGAAGGCTGTCACCATGGAGGGCTCCTCCACCAGACTCACGGGGGACAAGGCGCCTGCCTCCGGGGGCTCTATCCCAACTCTCAGCACCACGGGTGACCCAGAGTAGACATCCAGTAAGTGCCTACTGGGTGCAGCAAGGTGGGTGGTGTCATCATGGAGCCTGGGGACCATCCTTTCCTGGGAGGCTGGAAGACAGAGAAGGGCAGCATCTTCTGTAAACACAATCAGGGCCTGTAGATCCCCACCTGGCATCTCCTTCAACCTGACCAAGAGAAACCTGATAAAGCTCCTGCAGTCTGTGGTCCCTGTGGAGGCGCACACTGAGAGTGAGCGGGAAGAGGTGCCTGCAGCCCCATCGGCTGGCTCTCCATGGCATGCAGGAAGGCCATGGGGCCTGTGTGGCCCAGGCCTGTGCATGCAGCCTTTGCCAGGCCTGTGAGGGCTCAGGCTCAGGTCAGGCACAGGGTTCACAACAGGGGGAAGGTGCTGCCAACTGCTTTAGTACGGTCCCTGGAGAAGGCATGCCCAGCTTCACGGTGCTTGGCCAGCCAGAGGTGGGTGACCTGCAGAAGGAGCAGCCCCTGACAGCCGGCTTGTGGCTTGCTCACTCCGGAGGCAGGGACACGATATCACACACTTCCCATGGGGCTGGGCTATCAGGTTAGTTTGGACGTGCTCTGCACACCATAGAGCTCATAGCCAGCTTGTGCACAGCTGCCCAGGCACAGAAGTGGCCTGGCACACACCTACACCAGCCCCATCCGATGCCTTACTTAGAAGACTCAGCAGTGATGTTCTCTGTGCTTGCCAGGAGCCAGACTGAGTCCCAACGCTCACTGTCCCCTAAGCAAGATCCCCTGTGCCTGGACAACCTGGCCTCTAGGAGGACAGGACACCACCCCTGCCTGGTTTTTGGAATGTCTTTGGGGTAAGCTTTCAAACATGTGCTTGAGGCTGAACAAGCACAGGATTTCCCCTCCTACCCAGCCAGATGCTGTTTTATTCATCATGGAAGCAGAGGCTGTCCTCATCTGTCCTCACCAGGTCACCCCATCCTGACCAGGCATGGCCAATGTGAGCGCTGACGGGCCTCCACAAACAAAAACCAATACACCGAAGAAGGCCCTCCAAAGCTCCAGAGTCAAGCCCACCTGCCCTGGCTGCTTCCACCATTAGGATGACCATCTGTAGCCAGTCTGCGCACAATCTCTTCTTTCCATATGCTTTACACACTATTATATATACGCATGTGACACAGCAGCTATGGAATACAATGTGGTTTAAGTGAAAACAGTAGCATTTATTTCAGCGTGTCAGTTGTGACCTCCATGACCCCAAAGGGAACAAGGAAGAAGCTAACATGGAAAAAGATGGTCACCCCAAAGGTCCAGGAATGCGCCCGACCAAGTCACACTACATGAATTAAATGCACGCACTTGCGCTTGAGGATGCCAGACTGGGGCATGGAGGAAGTGAGTGTGTGGACAATGGGCAGGGACAGACTGAGGTGGTGACACAGACACTTGTCAGAACTGTTGGCCAGTGAGGCCACGATGCCACCAACCAATGCACTGACACACCTCTGTCTGCTGACAGCTGCTGCATCCAACTGGGTCGGCCAACCGAGGGCCGCAGAGGACGTCTCTGACTCTTGAAAACGGACACGTGACAGCGTCTGTGGATGAATGAAGCCCCAAGTCAACGTGGGTTTCCAACATGTTATGAGATATACTGCAAAAAATGGTGGCGTTCACCGGCAAGCACCAGTGGAAACCCCGAGTGAGGTGACGGCGAATGAGGTGCCAGAGTGGAAGTGACAGGCGGGCCTGGGTCTCGGATGGGTAGCAGTTTGCTGGGTAGAGATAAAGTGGGCATTCCAGATAGATCAGGAACAACCCACCCTGCTCCACCCAACAGCCCACCATGTACCAGACACAGAGTGGCCAAGGGGAAATTAGGGAAGGCAGTGATTAGGCGGAGGTTGCAGTGAGCTGAGGTCGTGTCACTGCACTCAAGCCTGGGTGACAGAGCGAGACTCCGTCTCAAAAAAAAAAGTCTCAGGTTTAATTTCCAATATGGCAAATGTGCACAATATAGCCCTTATCATCAAAAACTCTTTGGGGTCCTCAGTCATCTTAAACGGGGGTCCAGAGGAATCGAGGGTCTGAAGGGTTAAGCCCACTATGAGCCCACTCGGGCCTGGCAGGGCTCTGTGTCACATACAGGAATGCCCCGGCAGGCTCCGTCTAGTCCTGGGCACGCCAGAACACAACCTCAGAGCTCACCTGGAGGCCAGATTACGCTACCAGCCCTCGGAAATGGACGTTCCTCCTGGCTGAAGTGTGCGGCGCCTGGTGACAGTCTCACCTAGGAGGCTCGCTCCTGGAGGGGAGGCACCACATCCTTGAAGCTCCCCCAGAGGCGTATTTGTACTCACTTTCCCAATACTTAGAGCCTCCTAAACTTATTTAACAAAAGAATTATGCCTAAGACTTTAAGCACAAACTTAAGGAAGCCTACAGAGAAATGATTAAACTGTGACTGTCCTGGTATGAATGTGAATAATTATACATTAACACCCTTTACCATTCAAATAATTGTCATTCAGCTCAAAGCTGAATAACTGACTTCTGAATAGGTGCTAATGGTTTCTGAACAATAGCAGAAATAGAATCATACTGTGCAAAAAAAAAAAAAAAAAAAAAAATCAGAGGAGGGCAGGGCAAGCAGGACAGCAAGTGCTCGAGCACATGGACCTCAGCGCAGCCAAGGTATCACTAGGTTAATTATAGAAGGGAGAGAAATCAAGTCTGAGGAATTCTGCAAATTTCATTTGTCATCTTCACGCCTGCAGACCTCGTGTCTGCTCTGCTGTCTTTGGAGCACTGACTTTCTCTGCCTTCCCTTAGAAACATGCCAGACCTTGCAGACATAGGATGCTCTGATTCCTCCCCAGCCTCCTCTGCAGTAGGATGAACACGCTCGCCTCACACAATCCCAGACTCACAGGGCACAACCTTGTTACCAAACAACATTCAAGTAGAAAATCTGATTCCAGATGACACATTATCAACGTGTGCAAAACAATAATGTCCTTCGTCTTGCCCAGAGTCAGCAGGGCTGGCATCAGTTCACGACTTCCCTTTGTTGGTTTCACTGCAGCTGGTAGTGAGTTTCAGCCTCACGCCATTTCACTCTCAATACGCCAGTGGTTGCTAAAAACGCATGGACCTGCCCAAAGAACCTACGTATGCAGGCTGCCCCTCTCAGCCAGTAGAGGAACTCCCATTCGCTCATCAGAAACATCTAGAAGTTTCTTGCTGGTGTTCAGGAAGGAGGACAAGTCATGCTGGCTTTACCAGTAGACACTTCAGGCTGCTCCTGCAAGGCTAAAAATAAGCCGCTTCCCAAACTGGGGCAGTGCCCCTTCCACCCCACTACCCATGCCCAGCAGACACCTCATATCAATGCCATCTGTGTTTCAGGGAATGCTGACAAATCTAAGGGGGCGGGTGGGTCTGACTGCTCCCCAGCCAGGTGGCTCCTTGAGCTGGTCTGAAGCAGCCCTGAGTTCTGTTCAATAATTTTCCATTGATCATCATGCTGCTGCCGCCATTGGTTAACTTTTGAAGACCAACCCAACAGAAAGGAGCTGGGCCCTAAATTTCTTAATGAATTATTCTTTACCACAGGACACGGATTATGCCATGGAGCAGGCATATCATTACTGACAGAGCTGTCAGAAGGACGGGCAAAAGGAAACTGGCAAGCTTTAATTTCTCTGCAGAGAAATGAGAAGCTCTTTGGGGATTAATCTCAGTATCAACATTGAGCCTCCGCCTCAGGGCAGCTGAGAAATTCAAAAGGAGCTGTGCCTGGAGTTTGAGTGATGGAATCTGGCTCCAATTGCACAGCTGACTCTGGTTGCTCACCTATTCAAATGAGGACGAGGCGTGCAGGTGAGGCTGGCAGCTCGGCAGGACAGGGACATGCAGGTGCCGGCAGGGGAGTGGGACAGGGAGGCCAAGGTGCTTGCAAAGTCATTGAGGGCAGAGAGGCCAGGCTAGCAGGACATTGTGACCTGCTGCTCTCCTGGCTAGGACCGGGATGCAAAGGTGCCTTCCGTGTGCAGTGGGTAACGCCATCGGACAGAGCCCTTGGGTCCCTTTGGTTTTTCACATGAGGTACCAAGTTTGTCCCCTGAAGAGTCCATGCTCATCCTGTAACAGACGATGAGTTCAGAGGGTTTCTCTGTCCACTCCAGTCAAGGACCTCTGCACTCTCCAGCTCCTTGGGGTCCCTGGCACAGTCTGGCCCCCACCCCTCCCCACCCAGTGGCAGAGGCCACATGCCAGGGCCGTCTCCCTTCAATGTGGGGATTTCTAAGGTCACTCGAGAAAAAGCCTGATGTCTTCTGGAAATATGAACGTTCCAAGTTCAGGCTCACATGACACGGGGAAAAGACCCAGTGTGGGCATGTTCAGATTTACCAGTTAGTTCATTTGTTTATTAATTTGTTTCTTATTCTTAATAATCTGTGAGCAGCTACCTCGTGCTGACCTCTGTGACAGACACCGCAGGGTGACGCTGATGGCGCTCGGGGGTGGGGGCATCGGGGCTGGCACTCAGTAGTGGTCACAAGTGGATGTGCCAAGACCAGGGGGACAGACAGCAGGGGGTGATGGGGCACGCAACAGGGACTATGGTCAGGGAGGCTTCTGGGGAGGCGACACTGGCACTGAGACCTGCAGGCGGGCAGTGGCGGGAGGGCCGATGGCCGATGCGGGCAGTGTGGCTTGGCCAGCAGGAGGGGCATGGGCGAGACCCAGGGAGCCGCACACGCCACACAGCGGGCCATGAGAGGGCTGCGTCTGACCCTGATAGCGTCAGGAGACCAAGCAGAATTTACAAGCGAGGATGGCCTAATCAGGTCCTCTTCTGGGGCCCCTGAACTCCCCCAAGGCAACCACCACCATTATGGACCCTGCGGGGTCTCCCCCTTGGCCCCTTCCTCCCCTGGCCACACCACATCAGCCACCACTGGCGTCACCCACTCCCTACCCTGCCTCACCTTCTTCAGCCTTTTTCTCATCCACTTGTACAGGTTCATCGCTTACGTCCACGCCACTGACCCCAATCCCTAACCTTCCCGTCTCTGTCCTTATTCTCAAGTGACTGCTGCAATTCCCAACTCTATGCCAAAATGAACCCTTTCGTCTTCTCTTCCCTGCCATCCACAGTCACAGCTGCTTCAGGTCCCCCTTGTCCCCTGGTGCTGGCTCCACGCCCTCTCCTCCCTCTCTCAACCAGCACCTGGACGGTCCAATGAGTCCTGTTCAAGCCCAGCCTGGCTCCCGTCATGCCTTGAGTAGCTCCTCACTGCCCCCCAGTGAGAACGGATGGCCTTCTTGGCCTGGAGGGAGGCTGGCGGCCCCTTCTCACACCCCTCCTGTTCCAGCCAGAAGGGAGGAGCTTGCTGTTTCACACACGGGCCTGGCCTCAGTCTATCCTGTATCCCCCCCTTACTCCATGTGTTCAAATCCCATCTACCTCGAAGTCTGGTGCAAATGCTACCTCCTCCATGAAGCTCTCCCCAGCCCACACAGCTGAAGGCTACCTTGCCGCCTGCAGGGCTGGCTTACCTAGGGCTCTGCATATACCTTTCTGGCAGCACCAAGCCCAGGCATTCTTGGGGCTTCTATGTGGCTGTGAGTCACCTTTGCATCTCCTACAGCATTTGTACACAAGAGACGGCCAAAAACAGCTGGAAGGAACAGAGGGCGGGTCTTCACAGTCCACTTTACACCAGAGGAGAGGACAAGGACCAGATATGAAAGGAAGTGGGATGAGTAAGTAACTACTGGGGAGTGCCTCACATCTTGTGCCAGTCACTACAGACAGGTAACAAATGATCCCCAACTTAGTGGCCCCAAACAACACGAATGACTTTTCTTTCATGGCCTTTATGGGCCAGGAATTCAGACGGGTTGGGCTCAGCGGTTTTCACTTGGGGTCTTCTGCATAGCTGCACTCATCTGAAGGCTCGACTGGAGCTGGAGGATCTGTTTTTAACAGGGCTGACTTCCCTGGCTCCTCAGCACGTGGGCCTTTCCTGGGGCTGCCTATGTGTCTTCCGACATGGTACTGGCTGCCCTCATAGTAGGTGACTGAGAGGACACTGGGAGCTGCAAGGCCTCTTATGACCTAGCCTTGGAAGTTGCACACCATCACTTCCCCCATATCCTGCTGTAGCTCAGGCCAGACTCGACTCCATCTGAGAAGGAACAAGAGTGGGAGTACCAGTAGTGAAGTTCACTGGGTGTCCCATGGGGACTGGCTATCCCATGGCTCTTTTCTTGATAGCATCATGGTATTCCAGAATTCAGCAGGGAACCCTGGGCCAAATGTCACAACTTCATCTATGACTTCATTGACTGACTAGTGATTACCAGGTGTATCACAACAATCCTAAAATCAGCTCCAACGGCTTTTGCAACATTTCTCAAGTTCTCAAAATTAGAATTAATTATCTAAAAGCTGGGCAGATGGACTTTAAACAGTGACAAAACCTACAGTGACAGAAAGGACATGAGGACAGGGTCTCCTAAGTCCTCTTAAACATCACCACATTCCCATTCAAACTTAGCAACTTAATTCTGACTCTTTTAATTAGGTTGAAACTCCATGACCATATTGTGGAGTAGGGGAGGAGTGAGAAGATTTTTCATTTTGAGTAGCAAAGAGATAAAACTGAAAATGACTGATATTTAAATTTGCAATATCAAGTTTCCATGCATCACCTAAAACTTTAAAAAGTGTCACATATACATGAACAGAAGTTCAAATTCTTCCAAAAGATGTGTGGAAAACATCAATGCCACTGTTCCTACTCAGTCTGCATGAGGCTGCTCCCGTGTGGTGAAGAATCAGACAGAACACTGAATGTGACCTGGGGTGGAGTGTAAGACCCCTCAGGGCACGTGGGCAGAGTGACGTTGGACAGCGTCCTCACAACACCCATGGGCGGGCAACCCAGGACTACAACAGCTTCAAAACCAGCTCGTGTTCCCAAGGACGAGTCTCGGCTGGACTCCACATGCCTGTGGCCCTGTGCCATCAAGGATCTGGCCAGCAGAGATCTTCCCAGTAAATTTACCCCTTCCTATGAGCTTTTATTCCGGAGTCAGAAGGACCCAGGTTAAAGTCTCATCTGTGCCAAGGATCAGCGGCTGGAGCTCAGTCAGTCTAAAGTTCAATTTCCTCCACTTGGATATGAGGATCACAAAGCACTTGGCAGAGGCCCTGCCCCTTGGAAAGCACTCAGAGAGCAGAAGCTACTCATGGTCCCTCACTGCAGTGAGAGTCGGGAGCTGACCTTGCGGACCTGAGCCAGGCGCAGGCTGTGTGACAAAACACACTTCTCTCCCAAGGCTGTTTCTGTGAGAAGACGGAAACTGTAATGTAACATGGTATTGGTGGAAGACGAAGGGAAGTTTCAGCTAAAGAGAAACTGCCCCAGGAGCTAGAAGGGCCTGGTTGAAAAGACAGAACAAGCTACAGTGCAGACACATGACAGCAGAATTGAACCCTAGGCCCCGATGCTGGCCATTTACATGGAGGACCATGGGGCCGACTCCTCTGCCTGCAGAAGCCCCCCACTACTGCTAAGGACAAGAGTTACATGGATGTGTAAGCTGTGCTCCTCTCGAGGGCACAGGGTGCTGCTCCAACCTGGGCGTCTGCATCCTGCAGGCTGCAGCCCGCCTGGAGCATGGGCAGACTTCCGAGGAAGTGAGCAGACCCCAGCCCTGGGTGGCACTTTGGAAAGCTGTGGCCGTGCTGGGGCAACAGGCATGCCATGTGCACAAACTCAAACCACCACCTGGAAAAGGTGGAGAAGTTGACACAATGATGTTTCAGGTCCAGGAATGCTATTAATTTGACATTCTGAGTAATGAATCTCCATGTTCCATGCCAGCAGCAGGCTGTGGAAATACTAGAGAAAACACTCCATAATTAGATAACTCTGCCTTCATCGCTTGACCCACCGCTACTGGCATGGAACTTCGGGACAGACAGGGCAGTGCTGACCCACATGCCTGGTCTAGCAGAGGGGATGGCAGTGAGGGGCTGGGCAGGGTCTCTGAGGATGGGTACCCTGTGCTCCACGCACAGGTGAGAGTAGCTGCCTGGGCTGTGGATTCTGTGTGTCCTCTACCTGCATAGAAGCTGGCTGGACAGGGACGGCTGCTAGGCTGAGTGCAAGGCTGCAAGGCGACACCAACCTCACCTCCCGAGGCCACTCGCTTGGCTGGCTGGAGAAGTTAGGCAACAGAGTCCAAAGGTCTGGCCCAGAGGCTTCCTCTTCCTGCCCATCAGGTCAGTGTGTCCACCTCATCCTGAGGGGCTCTGGAGAGGACTGGGAGGTCCACTGATAACTCACAGACCTCTCAGCCTCACCCCAGTTCCAGGTGCAAACCCAGAGTGCACTCAGTATCGCGCTGAGGCCATACTGGGTTGCATCTTCACACTTGGGATACGGAGGTCACAGTTTTCATGATCTTTCCCCCAAATTTGCTTTCAAGGAATAAAAGTCCATAATATTTACTATTTTCCTCTAACATATTATGAAAAACTTCAGTCACATAGAGTTGGAAGAGTTTTACAATGAATACTTTTATAACTCTGGTTACATAATTGACATTTTAGCCTGTATTTGTTTTTATCATATATCTATCCATCTCTCCACCCCCTATCCATTTTATTATTATTTTTTCTGCATTTCAAAATGAGCTGCAGACATCAGTGTACTCTCTCCAAGTCCTTCCTCACATAAACCATTAAGAGTTCAATGTCCATTTACGGTTTTGTCCTTTAAGGTGGAATTTACACACAGTGAAATGCACCATCTTCGTGCATCATTTGATGAATTCTGACAAACACAGATAGACACCTGTGTGACCTAAACTGTTAAGACAGCCATGGTCTAGAACATTCTAGACCAACATTCTAGTCATGGTCTAGAACATTCCCTCATGCCCCTTCCCAGTTAGTCACTGCCTGCACAACCCCAGAAGCAGTTCCTCTTCTAACTTTTCCTTATCCAGATTGCTTTTGCCAACTGCAGAGCTCCAGTAAATATAATCGGAGGCATGCTCTTGCTGTGTCCGGCTCCTTAAGCTCAGTATGACGTTACCGAGACTCATCCATGGGGCTGTGTGCGTCTGTGGATCATTCCTTTTCAATGCTAAGTTCACAGATAGGAATAGGCTCTACACGGATATCCCTCAGATAATTTATCTACTTTCCTACAGATGGACATATGAGCAATTCCCAACTGCAGCAATTATAAATAAAGCAAGCAAAGCTGCTGTGAACACTCTTGTATATGTTTTTGTGGACATAGGTTTTAATTTCTCCTGGATAAATGCCCTAGAGTGGAATTGTTGGGTAATGGGGTAGGAGAACACTTAGTTTTATAAGCAACTGCTAGACCTCTTGCAAAGAGGTTATAACATTTTAACACCCACCAACGTATACGAGAGGCGAGGCTGCGGCACAGTCTCCGTGACATTTGGTGGTGGTAGGCTTTCTGATCTGAGCCATCCTGGAATATAGGCAGATGTCTTTCATTGTGGTTTTAACCTGTACTCCCCTAATGACTGATGATGCCGGGCACTTTCTCATGAACTCGTGGGCCAATCTATGTATTATATGTCTTGATGAAAATGTGAGATGTTCTGTCCAGTTATTTACTAGGTTGTTTGTCCTTTCATTACGGAGTTACAGGAGTCTTCATATACCCTGCTTAGAAGTTCTTTGTCAGATATATGTTTTGTAAAAATTTCTCTCGTTCTGTGGCTTCTTATTCATTTTCTTAATGAAATCTTTTAATAAAGTTTAATTTATTAATAATTTCTTCCATTGTTTTTTATTTTGGTGTTGCAAGAAATGTGTGCCTACCCAAATCAGAAAGATACTCTTCATGTTTTCTTCTAAGAGCTTTAGAGTTTCAGCTTCACATTTAGGTATATGATACAGTTCAAATTAATTTTTGTGTATGGTGTAAGGCCAAGGTCATGGTGAATAATATTTATCTGAAAATGGTTATCCATAGGAGCTAAGCTATGAGGATGTAAAGACATCAGAATGACACAATAGACTTTGGGGACTCAAGGGGAAAGGGTGGGAAGGGGGTGAGGGATGAAAGACTACAAATCAGGTTCACCAATTTTGGTGCACCAAAATCTCACAAACCACCATTAAAGAACTGACTCATGTAACCAAATACCATCTGTTCCCCAAAACCCTATGGAAATAAATAAGTTATGTAACAAATTTCTAACCATTAAAATGATCTGAAAATGGAATGGAAAACAAAAAAAGGATATCCAGTTACTCAGCACCATTAGTTGACAAAGCGTTTTTTTTTTTTTTTTTTTTTTGTGATGGAGTCTTCCTCTGTTGCCCAAGCTGGAATGCAGTGGCATGATCTCAGCTCACTGCAACCTGTCAACTGGGTTCAAGTGATTCACATGCCTCAGCCTCCTGAGTAGTTGGGATTACAGGTGTGCGCCACCATGCTTGGCTATTTTTTGTATTTTTAGTAGAGACAGGGTCTCGCTATGCTCGGCTATTTTTTGTATTTTTAGTAGACAGGGTCTTGCTATGTTGGCCAGGCTGGTCTTGAACTCCTGGCCTCAAGTGATCTGCCTGCCATGGCCTCACAAAGTGCTGGGATTACAGGCGTAAGCCACCATGCCTGGCCAACAAGACTTTACTTTCCTCATTCACCTACTTTGTGTCTTTCTCAAAGATACAAGAACTGCAAAAATGTTGGTCTCTATTCTGTTCCATCGTTCTAAGTTTTGATCCTTATCGCAGTGTCTTGATTACCACAGATTTGTAGGAAGTCTTGGAACCAGGTAATGTAAGTCCTACAAATTCATTCTTCTTTTTCGAGATTGTTTTAAATATTCTAGGCTCTTTGTATTTTGACATAAAAGTGTGACTGAACTGAATACAGAGGACAATTTATGTAGATGTGACCTCTTGCAACACTGGCTCTTTCAATAACTAATAAAGATCCATTTACCTAGGTCTTCTTTAATTTCTTTCAGCCATGTTTTTATGCTGTTTAGTAGAGAGGCCTTGCATATCTTTAAATAATAATCTTTAATAATGCTAATGTTAAATACATAAAGTAACTGTTTTATAATTTACTTTTCAATAATATTATATAAAAATAGAATACATTTTACGTTAAAATTGTATCCTCAACCTTCTTAAATTCACTTATTGGTTTTGGTAGTTATTTTCAACATTCTTTAAGATATTCTATATAAATAATTATGTGATCTGAAAATAAATACAATTTTACTTATACCTTTCTGTCAATGTATTCCTTTTTTTTCCTTCCATTTTTACATAGGACTCTTTCATCATTTTAAATTATTTTTGTCTTGTAGAAAATATATACCAGGCTCTGGCCTTTTAAACCAGTCTACTAATCTATGTGTTTTTATTTGAATCTTAAAAACATTTACATTTAATGTAATTATCAATATGATTGGGTTTAAGTCTACCAACTTGTTATTTTTCCTATCTGTTCTTTGTTCTCCCTTTACCCTTCCTTCTTTTACATTCTTTTTCTTTAAAAGAATTAGCATTCTATTTTATCTTTTCTGTTGGCCCATGAGCTATAGATTCGGGTTATTTTTAGTGGTATTCTAGGATTTTTAACATGCATTCTTAATTTATCAAAGTCTGCCCTCAAATATTATACTTGTTCATAAAGCAAGAAACTTAGAACAATATATTTCCATTTCCCCAGAGTCTCATCTTCTACGCTATTGTTGTCATATGTTTTCCTTTTATGTGTATTATAAAATATAAAATACATCTTTATTAACTTTACCATGAACAGTTAATCATCTTTTAAATAATAGAAGAAAAATTTCATACTTGTCCACATATTTTCTAGTTCTAGTGATGTTCATTTATCTGAAATTGGTTCAACTTATAGTTCCCCAATAGTTGTCTGGTTTCATGTGGTTTACAAATGCATGTATGGCTCTGTAATCTGCAACAGACTCAATGGGATACCATGCAGACCTCTGGAATTCTTTCTCTGTATAGTTCCCTCTTCTCCCGTACTCCACCCACGAATTCCAGCCAGCTGGAGCACCAGGGCACATATCCTAGAATACTGGCAGCATCATTAGTCTTAAAGGCAAAAACTTCAGAACCCAAATGTCTACTGACAGAAGGAAAGAAAACAAACTATTACTTCACCTGGGTGGCACACATATGACTCTGTCCTTTATTATTTATTCCTCACAAGTCAGTTTTGAATATCCGTTTGTCCAAAGTAAATATTTCATAATAAAAATAATGAAACTATCAACTTGCCATCCATGTGCTCGACGATTACTCTGAATGAAACTCCTGAAACTGCTACTCTTCTCCTCCGATAAAATGATTGCAAATGTATTTATCTACATATTTTTCTCATTTTTTTCCCCCTGACATTTAAATTTACAACAGGAGAGAGAAGAGGAGAGACCCAAGCATTTGGGGTCCATACCCTGAGCTCTGGGTAGGGGCAGGGAAGGCCCATTCAACGCTCACTCTCAAGAGAAATCCAGGTCCAGGGACATTAAACAAACCGTGAAAATGGGCTGACACTTTGCTTATTCACTCATTCATTGTCAAGCACTGGCAGGCACTGCTCTGAGTGCTCAGACAGAGAAGAAAGGTCTCCTGCCCCAGTTTCAGGAGCACACGCTGGCAGGGTGCAAACACCAACCTGCAGTGCACCAGTGACTACCACAGTTGAGTCAGGCAATGTTTAGCTGTGTGCTCTTTGCCCCTCCATTCCCCTCACTTGCTGCCTTCCTAAGAGTTCATTTTGTCCATAACTGTATCCATAGCATATCAGAGAATGCCTCCCGGTACTCAGGAACCCGCTAGGGCAGAGTGAGGCACAGGGCAGAGTGAGGCACAGGGCAGAGAGCCCGGTGCTGTGGGAGGGTTGGGGGAGTGTGACCCTGTGGGCCCCCAAGGCCACGAGGGCTGTGCTGAGCCAGGAGGGGCTGAGGCTGGCTCCCCAGACCCCAGTGACCCCACCCCAATCATGCTCACCCTCTTGCAGCAGCCTACTTGGGCACACGCTTTGAACGTGTCATCCCAGAGTGCAGGAGTCCCAGCAGGCAGCCATTTATTGTGGCCTAGAACTTAACAGTGAGTAGGAAGACGAAATAACAGGTTGAAAAATGTTCTTTTCCCAGTTACAATATAAATTGACTCCATGCATTTCATGTGGAGATGACAAACCAAAACACTCCTTCTGAACCGCTGTGGGGCGGTACTAGTCACACTTCCTGTAACTTGTACGGTACTAGTCACACTTCCTGTAACTCATACAGTACTAGTCACACTTCCTGTAACCCGTACGCATAGCAAGCAAGGGCAGAGGGCAAACGTCCTTGGGAAGTTCTGTTGAGTGCAAAGAGCAGCACTTCCTAGTAACGGCCCAAGCTTCCCTGAGTTCCAAAGGACCAGGTGGAGTCAGCTGTCCCGGTTTGTTAACTACCACTTGGATTTTGGAGAAAAGACTCTGTGAAATAAGCAGGTATTTCTTTTGCTGACTGTTTGGTGGTCTCATTTTACCCTCATGACATTTTACGCAATGTTACTACTGTCCCCACTTTACAGACAGATAATCAGACGCTTGGAAAGGGTGTTAAGGGCTAAACTATGTTCTGCCAAAATTCGTATGTCAAAGCCCTAACCCTGAGCATTTCAACTGTCTTGGCAGATGGGGTCTTTAAGAGGTGAAGAAGTTCACATTCGGTTGTTCAGGTAGCCCTAATCCGATCTGACTGGTGTCCTTATAAGAAGGGGAGATTATGATATAGAGACCCAAGGGATGCACGCCCAGAGGAAAGGCCGTGTGAGGATGCAGCAAGGGGATGGCCATCTGCAGGGCAAGCAGGGCGGCCTCAGCACCTTGGTCTGAATAGCTGAGACCCCGCTGCATCTTGGTCTTGGACTTCCAGGCTCCAGAGCTGAGAAAGATTTCAGTTGTATAAGACCCCAGTTGGCAGCACTTTGTTTTGGCAGCCTGCACTGATCAATACGAAGGCTAAGAGTGTTTCCCGAGGTTGCCCCAGTGCGCACCAGGCAACCACACAGCATGTGCCAGCTAATGGCCCTGACACAGGAGTAGGGCCCACATGGTGACAGGATATCTGAGCGGGCACACGGACCAGCTCTAGACAGCCCGGGAAGGTGACATGCCTGTGCAGGTGACATACCTGAGTGGGCACACAGACCAGCTCTGGACAGTCTCGGAAGGTGACACGTCTGAGCGAGCACACAGACCAGTTCTGGACAGCCTGGGAAGGTGACATGCCTGAGTGGGCACACAAACCAGCTCTGGGCAGTCTTGGAAGGTGACACGCCCGAGTGGGCACACAGACCAGCTCTGGAAAGCCCAGGAAGGTGACGTGCCTGAGTGGAAGGTAACACAGCTGAGTGGGCACACAGACCAGCTCTGGACAGCCTGGGAAGGTGACATGCCTGAGCAGGCAGACAGACTGGCTCTAGACATCTCAGGAAGGTGACACACCTGAGCGGGCACACAGACTGGCTCTAGACAGCCTGGGAAGGTGATATGGCTGAGCAGGCACATGGACTGGCTCTAGACATCTCAGAAAGGGGACACGCCTGAGTGGACAAATGAACTAGCTCTAGACAGCCCAGGAAGGTGACATGCCTGAGCAGAAGGTGACACACCTGAGCAGGAACACAGACTGGCTCTAGACAGCCCGGGAAGGTGATGTGCCTGAGTACACATCACCTTGACAGCCCGGGAAGGTGACACTCACCAGAAGAGGGCAAAGGAAGGGCAGGAGGTGTGTCCAGCTTCATCCCTCAGATCCTGGAAGACCTGTGCTGTGCCCATCTCGAGGTGCGAACGTGAGGGGGTAAGTGACTGAGAGCCATAGCTGCTCAGAGACACTCACTCTTGGGTCAGCTGTGCCAGCCTGGAGTGAAGAATCACCCTTCGAAACGGAGGGCAAGCAGGGCCAAGCCTGACCCCACTTGCCCAGTACGGGGATCGGGAGCAGCCGCCACTGCCCGCACTCAGCAGTGCCATCGTCTAGCCCCCTTGGCTTTGGTTTTCCTAGCCATACAATCAGACAGAGCTGCTGGATTGTACAGGGCTCCGACGCAAGGAGACACCTAGCCCGAAGCGCCACTGCCTTTGCAGGCTGTCACTTCCAGGTCGAAGCCTAAAGCTCCCTGTGCACATTCAGCAGATGGAGCAGAAGAGACGAGCTTTGCCTTGTAGCTCTGGTCGTGTAAATCATATTCATCTTCTAGGGGACTAGAAGTCCTGGCCTTAAAACCAAGACATTATCTCAGAGGCCAAACCAAAGTCAAGTGTCCCCGCGCTGGGGTCGTGCCGTGGTCAGCTGGCTAACACAGAAAGAGCTCTGTGTGTCTCTCACAGCACATGGGTTGACATAGAAACATCCTGGGGGCAAGGCCAGATTCCATTCCCAAAATCACCAAGGCCAGCCCCGCAGACCAGAGCAAGGTAGGAGCTGTGGGCACTGTCAACCCTAACCCTGGTAAGACCAGCTTTTTAAATACACATTGGGCCATGAATAATATTTAAATGCACTGCTTTAATACAAATAACCACCACCCCTCAATGTAATTTTCAAAAAGAATCCTATTTTCTAGAAAAGGAAACAGGCATTACTGCTGCTCACTGTCCCCAGAGGAGAGTCAGGGTCCCCAGCCAGGTGTGCGGCACGGAGGGACCATGGCCGGCCAGCCATGTATGGGTCTAAGATGCAGACTGTACCATACATCAAAAGGTGTTAATGGTTTCAATATTTATCTGCTGCAGGGAAGCACTCTAAAAAGAAGACAGAAAAAAAAAAATTCTGCTAATGGCTGTGTCTTTGCCATTAAAATGAAAAGCTTAATGCATCTTATAATCAGAGGACAATTTGCAAATCATTAAGAGAAATGTAAAATTCCATTAAAATACAAATCAAGAGACTCTCCCTGGACTAATAATCTTTTTGATATTATTTTGCATTTCACTATTTCTGTTCCAATACCCAGGTCCCACAAATGATCAGCTACTGAACACGCTATTTACCACAGCCTACTTCTTTAACGAGAGACTGGGAGAAGGATGATCTGCTATTCAGAGCAGGTACTAATGAAGAATTCCATATATTCTGAAATTTAATTAAAACCCCAAAGATTTCAAATTAGATGCAATTTGAAATGCCTGGGGCAGAAATACATGCACTTCCGTGGCAAGGGTATCACACTGAAAGTTGATACCGTAATTGGTCTTGATGTATTTTTGTGTTGCCGGGCTGAAGCACAGAACTCATAACCATATAAAAATTCTCTGTAGATTACCTGCTCATTGAAAATGCCATCACTCAGGTAGTCCTCTACTAAATTACCATGCTACTAAAATGCACAAAGTGATTCGGAGAGTGGAGCGGCACAGCTGGCCGACGCTGCCAATGAGTTATGCATGCGTCAACGCGGCCTTTTTTCTTAGTAAAATATGCTCAGTTGAATATTAAAATATAATTGGCATTCAACCTAAGTAGCTTAAACCATTTTGTTATCTTCTTTTAAACCGATTTGGCTCCTCCACAGTTATTTTCAAGGATGCGATTCACAAACTAATGATACCATCATATTCAGCTAGATTTGTGCTGTTTTACATTTGTCATAAATAGGTACAGTTTCTACAGCCTTCTAGGGAGAGCCTTTAATATTAGCTGCTCTTGAACATCAAAGGCCCAATTCTTGGGAAAAAGCGGGGGGATGTGCCATTTCTGTTGGTTCTTGCATATTTTATTCTGAAAAGAGGAAGAGACGCGAATTTTCTATGAAAAGTATACGTCTTGGGCAAGCTGTAAGTCCTGACGTGTCTCTTGAGCTCAGTTGCTAGGTCTTACTAAAACCATCTAAGTAAGGAAGGGCTGAAGAGAAAATCAGGTTGCTTGGCAGGCGGGGGATCACGGAGCCCAGTGCATTTTTTTAAAAAGCAGACAGTGTGGGCACACACACCCACCCGTGGAAGACTATGGCCAAGTCCCCTTTCTTACACCATATGTGTTTGTGCAACAATTAACAACAGTACTCAAGAAAAAAGAAGTAGTTGTCATAGTAACAACTACGCTGTACATATTTATGCTGGCAGAGAGGTTGGGTTCTCCAGAGCGCTGTTTCCTGGACGTTGCCAATACTTAACCTGAATATTTGGAAGGGCAGAGAAAGCCTGATCCAAACTTAACTGAGTCAAGTGTTTAAGAGCTTTCAAAAAAGGACTTTCTTTTCCTCGATTTCGTTCTTCAATTTACTTCTTTGGGAGTAACTTCTTGTATGGAATTAAAACGTGCTACAGAGCTGGAGACGCCCCAGCTGAGCCTCCAGGAAGTGTGCTCTGCCTTGAGGATGTTCCCATCTCCACGCGGCCTCGGAAGCGACAGCGACGGCCGCATACCTCCAACAGGAGAAAGGAGTTCCCTCTATGTCAATATTTGCTTTTTCCATTCTGACACCAGAAACAACATCTAAAGAGGGACAGAGACTCATGAATCTTACATTCCGAGTCAGCCTGAACATAAAGATTGCAGGCAAAAACTGTATGTGTGAAAGCATTTACCTTAAACCATAGTTCTTACACTTTTGGCTCCTGCAATAGTTTTTTGGCATTATCACTATTAATTTTATACTGATATTTACATATTTAACACATTGATAACGTAGTCCAATTCTAGGCACATGTTATTAAAATATCATTTTCTCTACAACCACAGGTAGTGGAGACAATTCTACTTATTATTGCTAGAATTATTTCAAATGCACTAACATTACCTGTAAAACATGAATGTACATTTTATGATGACAAAAGATACGAAGTAAACATTCTCTTTTGGAGTAGCACAAGTCCAGCTAATGACTACAGTGGAGACAGAAATTTAGAAACACATTTAAGTGAAAAGTGTGCTTTTTACTTTACAACAGAGAGAAAATTCCTATTTTTCAAAGCCTATTTAAAATGCAAGTTTATTGAAGGAAGCAATGATGCAATTTACATTTCCTCATAGGCAGAAACCTGGTTACTTCTGCTTTTTGAGGAGTCCATTCAAGTCCAACGCCAGGACACTGCGGACAATCCTTCTAAAGGCATTCACATAATTACGGTGACTTAATTTTTAATAGAAGCCATCACTGATTTACTGTTTCATTACTTCACCAGAGTTAAGTTATATTTTAATGCGAACATTTTCCCATAAAAGCAGCACTCATAATAATTTTAAATATTACAAGTCCTGCTTATTGTAGTAGAGACCCTAGTTATGTCCAACAAGGTGTGAAAGTGGCTGACTCTCAAACAGTCCTTTTGGTTTCCTCTCAGGCTTGGTAAATTGCTCTGTGTGAGGGCTGCTTCCTTTCCTCCAACTCATGGAAACCTCAGGGAACTAAGGACCCAAACACCTCTTACGTTCAGGATGAAACTCTCACCTAACTATGCTTCTCCTACAGACACTGTGGGATCGCTGATGAGTCAGAGGGCTCTGCACAGGGACACCATCAATTTCCTGGGATTCAGCAGGCCATGGCTCTGTTCCAGCCACTGCCAGTGGACCAGGAGCTGAGCTCCCCTTTCCTAGGAGAGGGGCAGGCATTTCCTCAACAGCAAAACATTCCTTCAATGGGCACCGCTTTTAAGTCTCAAACAAAAATAGCTATTAAATTAGGAATGTTAGACTTAGTAGAGGGTAAAGCACGCAGCAAAAGCATTCATAAGAGCTACCTCCATTTTGATAAATTCCTTTAGAACAGTAATTCTCAGAAACAGGGTATGTGTATGTGTGTGCCCATGCTAAGGTTTTAGTGTATCTTGAGGAGAGATAAGAAGAATAAATTTTTTTTTTTTTTGAGATGGAGTCGCGCTCTGTCTCCCAGGCTGGAGTGCAGTGGTGCGATCTCCATTCACTGCAAGCTCCGCCTCCCGGGTTCACGCCATTCTCCTGCCTCAGCCTCCCGTGTAGCTGGGACTACAGGCGCCCGCCACCATGCCTGGCTAATTTTTGTATTTTTAGTAGAGATGGGGTTTCACCGTGTTAGCCAGGTTGTCTCGATCTCCTGAACTTGTGATTTGCCCACCTCGGCCTCCCAAAGTGCTGGGATTACAGGCGTGAGCCTCCGCGCCCGGCCAGAAGTATAAAAATTTGTAGGTAGAATATTACAAATGAAATTTCTAGAGGATTCTGATATACACTCCCCCAACCCCACTGAATGAACTGAGATTTAAGAGTAACTTGAAAAAGGGATGTGCTTGAATGAATCATCGTTGAAACTTTAAAAATTCTCTCCTAGCCCAAGATGTTGTTCATAAGATAAAGAGCAAGAAAGCACTCATGACAATTGGTAGGCAGGAAACTGCATAATAAAATATGAAACAACGAACTAATACACAATCTGAACTTCAGGTTCTTTGGTCTATGAAATTCACCAATATGCCAGAGTGTAGCTGGTCAGGCAAGCTCAGGAGCTGAGAGTGACGTGTTCTGCCGTTACTGGGCTGGCCTGGCCAAGCAGTCCACGGGGCCAGCCCATGCAGGCAGAGCCCAGGGAAACCAGGAGAGCTCGGGGTGCCTAGGGACTCTGCGGACATGCCCTGCTGAAATGAGACTTTTGGATGCTGGGGCTGTGAGCCCCCAACCTGGAGCAGCCCTCAACAGCATTCTGGATTATCTGACATTCTTGTTCCGCCGAGGGGCTGGAGGTGATGCAGGTATTCAAATAAGCCAGAACGGGTGACGGGAGCTCACTCACTGGGAAGGGAATCGCATCAATGGGGATGTCTCGTAAAAGCCAGGCCGTGTGCTGGCAGACGAGACCCTGGGAACTAGTGGCATGCACCTCCAGACAGCTCTGAAAGGGAAGACATCAGCGGGGATCTGGTCTTCTGCACCCACAGGGGATGGGTTCTTCGGGGCAGGGCTGGTATAAGTAAGTGTCCCCAGCGCAGAAGATCCCTCACCACCTCCATCCCTGCCAGCGCTCACTCTACCCTTGTTTCGTACACATCCTGCACTTTCACTGATCCCTGCCCTATTTTTGCTTTTAAACATTCCAGCTTCTCTTTGTGTCAAGTTTCTGAACCACAGAAATGCACTGGGCTTTCCTCTCCATGGTAGAAATGACGAGTTCCTGGTGGTGGTCCCTGGTACTCATTCCAGACATCGGACAATCCTACTGGCCACCTGGAAATCTGTGGGCCTGCCATCCACTCTCAGCTGTGGATCGGTTCTTCTTCTTTTCACATTTCCTGGTGAAGGTTCCAGAAGGCCACAGATCTTGATTTCCACATTTGCCGTCCAGGAAAGGAGCCCAGCAGCTCTAAGGCCGAAAGAATTACATTTTCACCAGCTGTTTTTTCCACTTAAGTGCAGTGTTGTTAGCTTGTTCTAATCAATAAACGGGCACCGGAAGAAGGTTTACAAACCCTCCAGCTCCACCAGGTAATATCTCAGCAAGGTCAACAATATTTATGAGCCCTCGTTTAAAATCAAGGGGAACAGTGGTGGCCGCCCAGAGGTGGCTGCAAATGCATCTCCTATTTTAGCTATTCTCTTCTCTTTTGATTGGTAATTTCTTTTTCTAAGTTCAGGGAAAATATCGGTACAAAGTGCTGAAAGGAGAAAGCCTGTGTGCTGTCGTGATCTATGTGGAAGCCACGAGAGACATCCCCTCTTGGCTGCAGCGCCTCTGCAGAAAAACTCAGGCTGGATCACGACCTATGAGGTACATTTTAAGAACACCTAAACGGGCCCCAGGACCTTTGGGTGAGGAGGGCTGAAGTGCCCCTTTCCAGGGGAGGCCACCTGCTTGGGTGCCCATCAGGGATGTGCTCTTTCCTGGATGTGAGAAGGCAGCAGAATGGGGTTGTGGGGGCTGGATGAGCCTTTGCTTGGCTCTTCAAGAAGGATTTCTAATCTTAAAGGGCTGGCTCCGGTGAGGACCCAAATAATGATGCTATTCTCTTCTCCTCTCCTCCCTCGTCATCCTCTCCTGGGATGTGCATCTTCCAGGACCCACGTGGTCCCCACTGGAAGCACCAGCAAAGAGGGCCCGTCTTCCAGGACACGGTGGGAACCTCAATGAATTCACCCGGAAGGGCCTTTCCCTTAACTCTGGGGCAGGGCTTTTGTTAGAGGCCCTTTTGAAATGAGGAATTCGATGGAGACACAAAAATACAAAATATGAATCCTTTCTGAGGCTGTGTAATACAAGTTACAAAAACTTAACTTCTACCAGCAGGCGTTAAAAAACGGAGATTTTGCTGCTGCCATGCAACTGGATTTCATAGCTATAAGCCAACAGCTGTGACGAAGGGATTATTAAAGTGTTAAATATTTCATTTAAAAGGGAACATTGCAGTCACTTTCCAAAGAAAACTCAGAACTCGTCTGTTGAACGCCTTCATCTGTGAGAAGGCTGGGGTCCCAGCTAGGCTTCCCACAGTCTTGCGTGGGCAGCCCCAAGGCTTGGTCCCGCCTTGGCAGGAGCAGAAAGGCCCTGGCCTCAGGGCCTCCCTCAGCAGCCTGGGGTCAGCCACACCTGCCGGCAGGGTCTCCATGGGTGGGAGGGCTCAGGGACCTGAGGACGTGCCCAGATGGGTTCTGTATCTGAAAGTCCATCCTTGCCTTCCACAGCTCTGCTTTTCTTGAACTCATTGTAAAAAGCTGCTTTTGGCAAACTAGGGTAGAAAGGATTTCTTGTAACTGCGTTGCCCGCTGACCTCTACGGCTTCTCCAGGAGGCGTATTATATAAAGAAGCTAAACATTTTCATAAATAAACACTAAGAAATCAGGGGGTGGGCCGGGCGCGGTGGCTCAAGCCTGTAATCCCAGCACTTTGGGAGGCCGAGGCGGGTGGATCACGAGGTCAGGAGATCGAGACCATCCTGGCTAACATGGTGAAACCCCGTCTCTACTAAAAATACAAAAAATTAGCCGGGCACGGTGGCGGGCGCCTGTAGTCCCAGCTACTTGGGAGGCTGAGGCGGGAGAATGGCGTGAACCCGGGAGGCGGAGCTTGCAGTGAGCCGAGATCACGCCACTGCACTCCAGCCTGGGAGACACAGTGAGACTCCGTCTCAAAAAAAAAAAAAAAAAAAAAAAAAAAAGAAATCAGGGGGTGTTCAGAGAAAAGTTTAAATGATATTTCATTATAAAAGAAAAAAGTAAAAATGTATTTCGAAAATAATGGCTTCATTAAATAAGTATTTCTTGAGGAAAAATGAATGATAAATAAATACAAAGCTGACCCTGTGAGAGGCTTACAGGGAAAAATGACCTCCTTAAAAAGTTACGCTGTGCAACGAAACGCTGGGTCTCGGTCACACAGTAGCTAGAAAATGGATTTTGTTGACACTTTAAAAAAACCAGAATAGCAAACCAAAAAAGCCAAAAAACCCAAAACCAAGAAAACTTTGACGAATTTTATTTTAGGAAATGACCTGACTAAAACAACACTTGAACCAGAAATGAGGATACGCTTCACTGGACAGCTCAGGTTTCTTCTTAATCCCTCCAGCAGCACAATGAGGCTTCCTTCCAGGGCCTCAGCGCCCTCCCGCTGGGAAACCCCACCTGTCCCGGCCTCACAATGAGGCCGCCCCAGAGACCTCCGGACACTGGGTCGGGAAAGGCAGCTTCACTGTCCCCAGGCAGAAACACCCCAACAGCGACCTAGTTACTAACCTGTCTTTGGAAATTCCCCAAGATAAGAAGTTGAACCGTCTGAGATTTCTAGGATTTGGTAAGTTTTAACTTCAAAAACAGCAATTTCGTATGGTTCAACGTAATGCATATTTTTGTGGTTAGCCTTAAAAAGCAAATCAAGAACAGCATGTTCATTCCAGAGAGGAATCCTGGAAGGCGAGGTGGTGCTCCGAAGAGGTGGTGTGCAGGAGAGGCTCTTGCCGTGGCAGGACGGGCCTGAGGAAGGGATGAAGGCTGGAACTGTGCGGTCAGAAGTGTTACCAGCCAGGCCTTCAGAAAGAAAGGGTCAATGTGCTGGAACTCAAGGATGAGCTCAAATACAATCACGTTTTTAAAAATGTTGACGTAGATAAACCAGGCTGAAATAGATAAACCTGGTCTCAATCTCAGACGGGAGAATATGGTGAAAAATGATATGCAGAAGTATGTTAAACATATACAAAAATTAAAATGTACAGAAAAGGGAACTGGTCAAGGAAACATTCATTCCATGTTACAATGGACCCATTCCTCTCAGTCTGCAAAGCAGGTTGATTTCTGTTACTCCACAGCTTCCAAGGGGCTCTGAGATGTCAAAAGACTTTTCCTCTAAAAGACCTACTCCCCTCACTGTTGATTTCACTGACGTTACGAGATACAAACTGGACAGAGAGCAAACCAAACTCATGCCAGACAGAATGGGGCATACCCACATCTGGGAGAACCAATTAACTCGCTGTTAGCAACCATCCACCATCCACCTCCCCTTCTTCAAACAGTAAAATCCGTACACCTGGCCCCTGCCCAGGAGTAAATGATTGAGCTAAATGTTAAAAACCTGGCTTGCACATGTTGTGGTGGGGAATCCCAGCCCCCATAGCAACCACTTAACCATCCGCAGGCAGGCCTGGCCCAGGGGACTCCAGCCGCCACCCTCGAGAGAAGGCCCTGAGCTCAGCACCCTGAGTCTGCAGCCAGCCTCAGAGTTCCTCGAGTACCAAGAGAGAAGGATGTGAGAGGCTGTCACACTCCCACCCCAAAACTTTGCCGGAGTGCACCTCATCCCAGCTAGAGGTATCCACCCACACTGTAGGGCTTTCCAAGAGGGGCAGGGCCATGAGGGAGCCAGACAGCCTTTACCAGTATCCCAGTGGCTACTTTGAGGTCTTCCTGGTCACCAAGAGCTATCATGACCTGCCAGCCCAGGAAGCAGCCTGGCCTGGCGTGGGCCGAAAAGTCAGGGAGGCAAGGATAGGTGTGGCCGATCCCAACTCTGCTTAAGCACTAGGGACTTGACTGAGGAGCCCAAGGGGCCCCCCTGCCGTTGTCGGCTCTAGGAGCAGCAAATACTGCCATGGGCAGAAGTGAGGGGGGAAAGGCTCAGCGGGGGCTCAGTGCTTGCAGGGGTGGTTTGGAGTGTGTCTGATTATTTCTAGTGCCTCCCTCCTTGCTGGCCACCCCCGTCCCGGAGTTCCTGTCAGCAGCTGCAGAGGCCTCCTCCTCCGCTTCTTCCCGGCCTGCCCCAGCGCACATCACTCTCTGGACTCTGGTGAGACCAGGCCAGCAGGGTCTAGCTCCATGGCCAGGACCACCATATGACTTGGAGAAAACTAACAATTTTCATGGAACTTTTGCCTCTACGTTTTTCATAGTTGCACAATAAACTTTAGGTAAACTTCAGGGGTTTGCAGGCTCGTCCTCCCAGCCTCCATACGATTATGCGGATACCTCCTGCCCTGGTTTTATAAGAGAACTTTTCTGTCCTGAGACCTTACATTTCAGCTCACATATTTGACAGGCTTAAGGAGAAAAAAAGCCTCCTGGGCAGCTCTTCAGCCTTGTTCCTCCTGGCAGGTGAACCCCCAAACAGAGATTGTACAGAGAAGAGTTCACCACTCTAAGATCCCCAAGCCCCAACTTTAGTAAACAAAACCAATCTCTGACTTCCTTGGACCATGCAGCAACATCCTGCCCTGTGCCCAGCTCGTCAGGGGTACAGCAAGCAAGGTCCCCCACACCGTCTGCTTGGCTCACTGGCTTGTGGTGCTGGGCAGAGGTGGGTCCGTAGCTGGCGGCAGCCCAGGAGGCTTTGGTAGTGCCATTGTCCTGGCGGCGGCCCATTGGTGGGCAAAGATGATGAGAGGTTTCGTGGATGTTTGTGGTTCCATGTAAAGGCCCACCCACTCTAGCTTCCTGCCCGCCCATCCTACAGACCCCCACTGAACCCTTCCGGAGATAGTTCTATATGATTCAGAGGACAGCAAGGTGCCTGGTCCATTACAGCTGTACAGTTTCAGTTCATGATGCACAAAACGTGCTCATGACTTCATCTGTTCGCCTGTCTGACTTCGTAAGTGAACTCAGGTATTAGCCCAACCTTCAGGGGTTTCTCTACCTGCTTCCCCTGAAAACATCTCTCCATTTTCAAGCCTGTGTTGTGCTGAGAATCGCTGCAGCAATTAGAATACTGTTAAGCTTACCCAGCAAATCCGATCTGAAATTCCAAATTGCTTTAAATTCACCACATGTAAAATTTCAAGGTAATCTTTCCCTTTAAGGATATATAAGTGTACAACTCCTTATATACATCATATATGAATATACATTCACTTATACAACAATGATTATGAAAAACTCACTATGCAAAATAAATTTCTGGCATGTGTCTGGAATGATTTTAGTTGCTGTAATTAATTTCTGTATTGAGCAGAGCCAAACACAAGCTGTAAAAGAAATGTCTGGGAAATGTTTTAGGTTATCACAAGCCTTAAGCAGGCTATGTACAGGTAAGTTCTCAAGCTATCTCTTAAGAAAGAATATCGCTAACTCTGGTATGTTTGAGAAATTAAATGCAAAACTTATCCGAGAAGCTCCAACGCTGCTACCTGCTACGATGTAAGCGTCACAAACAGAGTGTATGGAAGTGGCTAAATGTCCACGCACAAGTTTCGTTTTCTGTGCTGTTGGCAAGCAGATAGTTGAAGTTCACAATAAGCTTATTGAAAAATTTACTGCCATTCAGATGTGTTCCTATTTAAACCTTTCAGCCAGCAAGAGTCAAGAGTCAATCTGCATGCATCATTTTTACTGCCTTTGCCAAGAATTATGCGACCCTGTGCCAAAACTAACACAAGCGTTGGAGTGGGTGGAGGCGGTGAACCCCTGTCCCTCCAGCTCGGCCAAACGCTGTCTCTGTTTAGCTGATGTAAAAATACCAAGCTGGTATACTCAATAAAATGAAGTGTGATGTCAGCGATCGTTAATAAGTCAAGCTCCCCAAAGGAACCACCGCAAATGGCTTAGTTACTGACCTTGCTGGAAAATGGGATGGTGAAGAGCCGGCACGGGGAGCTCTTCGACAGCCTCGGGCTGGTGGAAATAGGCATTCAGCCAGGCTGTGCACTGCATCAGGGGCTCCGGACCTCCGAGAACCTCAGCAGGGGCTGGGACCTCCATGGCACTGCAAAAGTGAGAACAGGGGCTTAGTAAACCTCTGGGCCCTGCCTCCACACATTGGAAAAGCAAAAACCTATTACATCTAAACAGGCAAACACCTGCGGCTGCTTCACGGGCACGCGCGTCTCAACTAGCTGTGCAGCAGAGAGCGGGACTGGTGAGGCAAGGACCCACCGAGGATGGGTCCCACTCTAGACCTTCAAGTACCCACTCTCCACCTTCAGGCCTCCCAGGACGTGCGCTCTGAGTCTGCATCACAGCGCAAAGCAACCCAAGTGACAGTGTCCCTTTGTAAGACTTACAGACGGCATGGCTGCACCTAAGTCATCAAGCACTCACTATCGAAAAGTTTCCAGATATATCAACACAGTCATTAGACTGCACCACACAGCCCACCCCACCCCAAGTCCAACAACGCAAGGCCACAACCACGCGTCCTGCCTCCTCCATAGCTGTGCTGTGTTCAGGGGAGTCCTCAGGGTTCACTTTCGGTCCCCTGATTCCCACGCTCCAGAGGGCCTAGTCTGTGTTTCCTTCATCCAGCGAGTCTGTTCTCTTGGGAGCAGCCGTGTGCCTCACGTGCCTGCGTCTACTCGGTTCTTTCTCAAATCTTCTTTTTTTTTTTTAATTTTGAGATGGAGTTTTGCTCGTTGCCAAGGCTGGAGTGCAATGGCTCAATCTCAGCTCACTGCAACCTCCACGTCCTGGGTTCAAGCGATTCTCCTGCCTCAGCCTCCCTAGTAGCTGGGATTACAGGCGCCTGCCAAGCCGGCTAATTTTTTGCATTTTCAGTAGAGATGGGGTTTCTCCATGTTGGCTTCATCATCTTGGCCAGGCTGGTGTCGAACTCCCGACCTCAGGTGATCCGGCCACCTGGGCCTCCCAAACTGCTGGGATTAAAGGCGTGAGCTACCACGCGGCCTTCTTGGTTCTTTCTGGCCACTCTCCTCCCTTCGGTCTCCTGCAGTTTGAACCTGTACCTCTCAGAGTCGCTTCAGACTGTTTTGTGGCTGCCTCTGTTTGGGGTGTTCATTCTTCTGTGGCTTCGACCTGGTGGCCCCTAACGGAAAGGATTCTCCATCCCCAGCAGGGGTGGATGTTCCGGGGCTGTGTTCCACAGACTGAGGACACGGCCCTGAAGGGGAGGTCTCCCACTGCCACCCGGGGCTGTGGCATGCATGACACAACCTATTGTGATTTCAAGTGCTGCGGAACCCCACTGGGAAGCCCCGGCACAGGGTCCGTTATCTTCAGGTGACTCCCTTCCTTCCTTCCTTGCTTCTCAAGGCCCCAGACAAACGGCACGCTTCCCCGGGACTTCCCAGGCTTGGAGCGCGGGAGTTTTCTAGTTTCCTTTCACAGACAGTGCTGCTCCTCAGGCTTCTGTGAAAAGGTGGGGAGCATCACTGCACTGTGGAGGCTGCGGACGCACAGCTCCCACGGGCCCTTCACCCTTCCTTCCTGGGCTGCCTCGGGGGCTGTGCGCTGAGATCTACAAAATGCTTCTCCTTGACACACGCATGCTGCTCTGGGAGGCTCCCAGTGAAGGCTGCATTTGCCTGGACGTGCAGCACAGCACAGGCGGCCAATGCAGCCAAGAGCACCATCCCGACTATCCACACAAGGGTGGACATGGCTGGTCCATGGAGAGGAGGCAACAGAGCTAGCCCCGGAGCTGCAAACAACCGGCATTTCACTTAGTATCACAGAATTGGAGGCTGTTTTAGAAAAGAAGATACAGTCACAACTTCTTAAAACACCTTCACAAGAAGAGCTCAGATGATCTCTGGAGCGATTAGTTCTTGCTTTTCCTGTGAGGTAAAAACCAAGCTTGTACAAATCTGAATAAAGTCAAAAGTACATAATGAGGCAAGAGATAAAAGGAAGCCGAACAACTTCCTTATAGTTAAAAAGGTTTACTCTCTTATGCAGTTAAAGTGGAAATAAAGATAACCACAGCTTACACGTCTAGTTAAACAAACACAGCCTTTCGTGTATTGGGCTTGTGTTAAAGATGATACAAATTACTTTGGCTTAAAGTGTACTGTGGGCGGAAATACCCTGGCACTTCCTTTCAGCAAAGAAACCAGGGCCTCAGCAGCAGGAACCTCGTTTGCATTCCATCTGGGATACTCACATTTTAACAAGAGACAATTAAAAACGGAGAAGCTGGGATCTAAAGTTCCAGAGCTTCTGCCTGAGTAAGTGCCTGTGATGGCATTTCCACCTTCCCAGAAGACAGCAGACATGCCGAGGGGCACACACGGCCATGGGCCTGCGTCTGCGACACCTACAGCGTGTGGTGACACCATGGCCAAGCCCACAGGGCGGCAGGGAGAAGCTACAGGGAGGCACAGAGCTGCACCTGTGTTGTTATTTTCGTGTGGAGTTGTGCTTTCCTTCCATTGCTGGGAGGAAGTGGGGGAAAGAGACCCAGTGAAGGGTGTGTCCAGGGTTACTTCGCTTTGAGGTCCTGCAGGTGCAGAAATGTGCATGTCATCTGACAGCAGGCGCAGTGATGGAAGACCTCGGGCCAGCCTCACACGCTGTCCTGTCCTGGAGGCTGGGTCTCTGGGCTGGAGTGGTTTGTGGGTGTAAAAGTCTCTGCCGAGATCCTTGGGTCTTTCTAAAAATGGACCTCTTTGGGTGAGACGCACATAGGGGTCCCCGTACACTGTTTTTCACAGTGGAACAGGAGGGTGGTCAGAGGTTTCCAAGCACGCAGGTATTGACAACTTTAAGGAAGGAGCCAGAGAATGAAGGGAAAAAGAAGGAAGCTCACTAGGATGACCGGCAGCCACAGACAACTGAGACCAGCAGTTGGGCCTGAGAACTAAGCCCAGCAGAGCTGGCTACAGTTCATGGCTGACCCCATGAACACTGCGGCCAGACAGAACAGGCCCTGGCCTTCTCTAAGCTGCTACCTTATCCAGACCCCTGCCCGAGGGAACTCACGCAGACAGGGCCCTCGTTCAGCCCAGTACCCTCAATACACAGGCTGAGGTCTCCACAGCCCAGGCCACTGCCTGGAAACCCTTATCGGCCGCCATCACAAAGAGGCCCCGGGGAAACCGGGCTCACTCTGCAGGCAGAGAACTGGCTTGCCGAGCAGGGCAACCAAATGGCCTCTCTCAGAGTTCCCTTGGGGCATGGAAGTGCTGTCTTCTCACTGCCCCGATTTGCTTCCCGCTTAGTGAGGTCTGGCCATGGAAAGGAGAACTTCTGCTTGGCTTAAATATTATTCAATTTCAGAGACACATCTTCAATCATTCGATTCATGCTCCGCTCCTTGCTAACTGAATAAACAGGGTACTGATGATATCTAAGAAGAAAGATGGAGAAATATGTAATGTGCTTTGCTGTCCTGATCCCCGGGGAAGGCGGCAGAACAGAGGGGTGGAAGCAGCGTGCAGGGAGGGTTAGTCCCAGCTCCCTCCTGAGTGACAAAGAGCTGTCAACCACCACTGTCCAGACAGGAAGAGCAAGCGTGATGGGGCCCATGTACCCCGACCTTCAACTGGGGAAACAAGACCCCTGATCAAGCCACCTGGGCCTGGCACCTTCTGCAGCGAGAGCTCAGCCAACGTCTCCTGCAGGGTTTGAGGGATGGGACAGGAAGGGGCTGAGGTGCTGGGTGAGGGTCTTTTCTCCTGCATTACCTCCGCTGACGTCGTGAGCTGGCGTCCGTGGTGGCACCTGGGGCTGCAGGATTTGGGCTCCCAAGAAAAGGTGCTCCCCCGGCGAGGACGGGGCGGAGCACAGGGGCTGCCATTTCAGTGGTGGGTGAGTTGCAGGGACCCCGGGGAAGACTGGGATGTGGGACTGGTTGGCAAAGCAAGCACCTCAAGGTCAGGGTTAGGCTCCAGAACTAGAGGGGTCTGGCCGGCCATCACACCCTGCAGATGGGGTCTCTCAGGGAAGCGAGGGTACGCTGTGGGAGAGGGGGCATTCTACCACAAGAGCTGGGAGCTTCTGTGCCCCCAGCAACTGCTCAGACTCCAGAGTGAGGATTCCCTCCTCAGCACCCCTGAGCAAAATGGGGTGCGCTCCAGCACTGCAAGGCTCTGCCCACGCGGGCGTCCTTCTCTCGTGCTGCTGAGGGAATTGAAATGTGAGCTGGCTTTCCTAGCATTTCCCACTCTTAAAAGGATATTTGAAGAATTTTTATAGTAGTAAAATTCATCTTAAATTGATTTTTTATGCTTGTGCTAAAGATCTCAACCTCTGATTTACTCTGTAGTTCTCTTTTTTAACTCTTTCTCTATTGGCATTAGGTAACTATTCATGGGTGAAATGTAATTAAACAGCTTTGATTCTGAAGCAAGGATTTATGATACTACATTTAAAATGAATGGCATTAAACACACACATAAAACCAGATTTTTAAAGCCATGACACAAATTTCCATTTCTACAGTAAAATGAAATTTATTCTCCTGCCCTGCCCTCTCCTCCATCCTGCCGCGCTCGGCCCTGGAAGAGCTGGGGGTGACGGCCTCTCTCACGGCGGCACTTATCACGGGGGAGTTCCTCGGGCTTCCCCGCTGGCGAACCCTGAAACGCCAATAATTACAGGCTCCGCAGCCCACGTGCATGGAAATCCCACGTCCCAGTCTTCCCCAGGGGACCTGCAACTCACCCACCACTGAAATGCTGGCCCTGTGGTCCGCCCCATCCTCGCCAGGGGAGCACCTTTGCTCAGGAGCCCAAATCCTGCAGCTCTGGGTGCTGCCACGGACTCCAGCTCAAGACGCCAGCTGGAGACTCTCATCTGGCACCTCAGCCCCTTTCTGTCCCACCCCTTGAACCCTGCAGGAGACAAGACCCTCTCCCAGCATGGGTGGGGAAACGCTCAGAGCACATCAGAGTCACGCCTCCCCTAGGCCTCTCCCAGGACATCACGTGTCACCCACAGAATAATCCCGAGGCAAATATCATGACACTGGTGCCTTTCACTTTCTTTGACTTGGCATGAGAAGATGGTGGCTGGTGGGTGAAAAAGACGCACAGCTTTGCTGGGCATGTGTACACGGGACAACAGGGCGTTGGGCACCTTAACACAGCAAAGCCAGAGCCACGTGGGCCTGGCTCAAGGATTTCTTTAAGAAAACCACAACTGTTGGCAATGCCAGGGGTTCCTTAAAACCAAACCGGATGACACTGACCTGCCCTGGGTGGAAGCTCCCAGAGCCTCAGCAGACTGGAAGGCCCTGGTGATATTCTCCCGGAGCTGCCGCCTGTGGGAAGCTGCCCCAACCCATTCCCCTTCCCCGGCTTGGAAAAACAATGTCCCAGTGATGAACTGCCTTGCAGATTTGATTTAAATCTCCTTCCCTTCAACCCAAACCAGGGCACAGAAAGGTGGTCAGAACGTTCCAGCACAAACTCATAACATATGGGCACAGGAGCTATTCCAGGGAAAAGTGTCCTCCCTACCTGCATGAAGCTTCCTTTCCAGACACTGATATTATCAAGAACATGAAGGAACAGTGGCAGTGGCCCACCTGAGGCACAGTGGAGCTGGGGGAGATGAGAGAAATGGAAGGCACACGGCCCCTACTGGACACGGGCTTCCTTTGACCGTGTGGGAATCCCGCCCGGCCACAGACAAAGGGTAGACGAAGCAAGTGCCCCAGGAGTCTTGATATCAGCCCAGCTCAGCACGAGGAAAACAGAAAGCAGAAAGAGTGTGTTCCTGGTACCACAGCTTCCAGCTCTGCCCAGTTCAGAGTGCTCAACGCTCTAAAACTCCACCAGCCAGCTGGGAGGTTTGAGTATTCAGATTTTTCGGTGCCTTAAGATTCCACTGGCAGTAGAGAATCACTAAATGTCCATTTCTGAATGAATTCTACTCCCCAGAGACATTAACACGTGATGTATTTGGGTTGAATCCTATTTGATATAAGAAAATCGGCCAAGAGTCTCTCATAAGTTCTTCACATGTGAGGCTCCATCGGGCTGACCACAGGACACTCCAGACGGGGTGTGCTGTGTACCCTCTGCCTCTCCTGCGACCCAAACACCTCCTCTCTCTCTCCACGGACAACGTTTTCATCTTATGGTTTGGGAATGCTATCGGATGACCCTGGAGGGTCACCCAAGGAGTTTGTTCCAAAGGCAGTTGCTCCTCTGAGTTCCTCTGGAATCTGGCAAGGTGCCGAGCTTGGATACAAGGCTTCCACGAGGCTTTGAAGAAGGCTGCGCGGAAACCCGTGGGTACCTGAAAAGCTTTTAGTGGCCTCGCCACACACAGCACTTTGGATGCTCAGGTGATGGAGCAACATTTCCCAAGCCCAGCTAGCGAGCACCCACCTCCTCTGGCTTCCAGAACCTTCAGGACTAGAGGGCAGAGCAGCAGACTCTGGGGCTCATGTAGGAACATGCCTTCAGCCAAAGATTATCCATGCTACATGGAGACTTTTGTTAAATATCACTGGTAAATGCACAATTATGTCCCATTTAGAAGATCTCTAGCAGAGTGTCTTGTGTTTGATGGATTTGTCCTGCATTCAATTATAGCTTCCTGCTAAAGCTCAGATGTTTTCTTTCAGGGGTAAGATTGAAGAAAAGAAATAAACTATGCTACCTGCTCTCAGTAAAGATTATTTTATTTTAAACAGGAGGCTGAATAAAACCTTTTGACTCTATATTTCAGACAAATGCAGTGGCTTAATTTCATTCAAGCATTTACCGAGGATCTGCAATGCATGCGGTTAGTGGTTAGAATACTGACTCAGGGCTGTCCCTTCCTCTGGAGTTGACAGCCGACTGCGCAGGAAGAGAAGGTGAAGGTCAAACACACAGGTCAACATCAGAAACAGCACTTCCGCCTTCCAATGGCCCTGATGTTTCATGGAGGCCCCGAGGCGGCTGGGAAGGAACATGGCAGTGACTGCTCCGTGGCTCTGCCTGGTGGCCAGCAACTGTTTGGGCACTATGACCATGTACGTTTGACAAAGTGCATGCAATTATTTGAATATTCTATAGTTATTTTAGGAAACTGACTAGAAACAGGAAAAATTAAAAATGCTGATGTTAGTAGTAGGAAACATGGATCTCAACAGTGCAACTGCGGCAAAGATAAAAAACAAACGGCACGCCAATGGGTTCATGACAGACACAACCGCGGCTTCACTGGTCTTGAGCTGCCATTGCTAATGACGATGATGACAATGGCACTGACTGCACACTGTGGGCCGTCCTCAGTGATTCATGTGCTACTCCACTGATTTCTTATGCACCCCCAAGAAAAAGATGTGTTCAACTATGACAGGAAAAAGTGAATAAACACGCACGAAACATCAACAATACACTTAAGTTCATGTAATAAACAATGACAGGTATGAGTAATGTATTTTTTTTTTTCAACTTTCTGGTACAAGAGGGCCTCCCACTCATCACAGGTGAGGTGAGTCTACTGATTGACTGTTACGTGTTTGGTTGTAGGGCCTATTTTAAAGATGCATTCTGTATAAAAGGACATCATATAAGACAGGGAAGTAAGTGATGAGCACAGCCCATTTCTAGTGCAGAAGAAAACAGGAGGTCTTCCCGGAGCAGGCAGTGTTCCGTGAGTGCCTGCAGGAGGGCTGTGAGGAGCTCTGGCTGTCAAGTCAGCAAATCTTTACTGCACTTTTACTGTGTGGTTCATAATAAAGATGGACATAAATCTCATTCCTTGCTTTTATGCCTTCAAGCCTATCCCAAAATGAATCCTATGTTTATGATCCTATCATAGGCCACCAAACGGTTCATGTACCAACATCAATAATGTGAGGAGGAGAAAGAGGCCATTTAAAATTAAGTTAGGCTCCAAGTTACTTTCTGGGTGGCCATAGGTATCTTGCTAAAACTGGATACCAATTTTTAACGGGCATCCTATGCCCTCAATATTTGGGGCTCAAATTAATGTCAGATCCTAAACAATACCACAAAGGTATTTACTATAGCATTTTAAAACACCCACCAAAAATACAGAGGAAACTTTATGTAAATTTTCAACTCTTCCCCATCAGAACAATACATAGTTTTCTTTTTAAAAATAATTCTTAAAAATGCATTAATAAAAATATTTTAAAAAGACAACCTGAATAGTATACTTGGCAGACCAGAAAGCCTTAAAAAGCCTATTTACTTTTCCCCCTAAATGTTCAAATCATTAAAAGGAAAATTGTATTTTATCAACATTTTAACATATCATTAAAAGTCTCTACTATTTGACAGATGAAGATAAAAACACCCCAAAACTATAGATGAATGATCAGGTCCCTAAAGATTCCAAAACAATTACAGGATGCAGAGCAATCTAGTTAAATTTTATTCAAAAGCTTACTGCACTTGTGTTTTCTTTTATTTTTCTATCAAGAAGCCCATGAGGCTTAAGCACAATTCATTATGTATGAGACCCCACTTGCGGTGCTTGACTGTTGATTAATAGCAAAGTTTGCTGTATGTACATTTGCAACATTAGATGCATACAATATGCTAACTTATTCTTTCACTGAAACTAATTATTTACAAAAATGACTACGTGAGACTACAATTTATTAAATGCATGCATCCAGTCTCAATTTGGCCCCCAAAGACAGCCTGGAATGAAGATCTTTTACTTGATGTGACAACTTCTAGAAACGCTATTATTAATATTGTAAATGTGGCAAATAAAGAGTTCAAATAGCCTTATGTCTGTGTTGCACGTGCCTTCCACCACCACGGCAGTGAACAGAGCTGCTTTCTAATGTTTTACACACACACGAGGGCACATTCTTCTTTCCCAGCTTAAATTAGTTTCTTATAAATAAAGCGCTTGTACATCTGTAAAGATATAAACTTTTAGAGTCATTCCATTAGTCTAAACAAATGGTCGAAACTTGCTATTTCTCAAAGGATCTTTGAGGCTAGGCAACTGTGCATTATTCAACATCTATCTTCCCCAGACCTTGAGAAGAAGCCACATCAATCTATACACAGAGATCAACACCGCATGCCCAGACATGGGCCTCTAATGGGGCATCTGGTCAACCGCTCGTGTCTGCCGTGCTAACGCTACGACACACACAGCCCAGAGCAGCAGCCGCCTGCCCTGAGCACCCTCTGCATTCTGGTCTCTCTCTGCTGGGCCAACCTGCACACCTTGCAGTTTCCTCTCTGGATGCCCTCAAAGCCTCTGTCCTGGCCTTGCCCTGCCCAGCTGAGGGTGGGTGCCCCTGCAGGCTCTGGAGAGAGAAAGAGAGGACTCACTTCTTTCTGAACAGGCCAGACATGGAAAGTCAATGTCCACGTCCACAAGAGAGGACGACAGTGCAGGTGGTCACTACAGGCTACTGACTGCTTGGTGTCACTGCAGTTTTCCAAGGACACCTGAGAAAAGCAGCTGCGTCTCAACCAAGAGTCTGCTCTGGGACGTAAGAATTTAGGGGCAGAGAAGAACTGAACCATCAGGAGAGTAGATGAGACAGGCACAAGATGACTGACTGTGTCATGCAATTTCATATCCCCACTCTCTCAGGAACACAGCCAAGGTCAGCCACAGGCCAGGCGGCTGACTCCAGAAGTCCCAGGCGACATGGTGCCTCGATGTCACATCTCCATTACACAATATGGCACCTTGGGCAGGGCTACATGAACACGGTTGAGGATCAACGCACTCTAGGAAAACAGCTCGAGGTAAGCTCTCGCACAACACTGCACAGCTGCTGTTTACTGAGTGCCTAACACATGCCAGGCATGCCATTACAAGCTGTTCTATTTATTCCTCCCAAAGACCCTTGGGGGAGGTACTATTATCTCTATTTCTAAAACAGGAAACTGAGGTCCCGAGGTTATGTAATAACAACTTACCAAACTCATCAGGGAAGACCCAGGATGGAATGAAAGCCTGACTCCAAAGACTTTAGACTGGGGCATCTCCATGGATTTGGAGGACTCCGGCTCTCCTCTTTGAAACGGAAGCCAGTTTCCTCATCACGACAAGTCCACATGCGCACATGCTCTGTACTTGATGGCACATAGTCTACATAGAATAGCATTTGGATTTACTCTCTTTTACTTTAAGGTGACTTCTAGGATCTCTATGATCTCTTCCCCAATCCACAGGATGACAATCCAGGCCCACTGTTCCATTATTCAAAGACAATGGGAACGTGAATATCCAACCTACTTTCTCTTACACTCTAGAAGCTTCCAGAAAGAGAGACTAGGTGTCCCATCATAGAGGCTGAAGCTCCTAGACAGCTGCCCAGTTGCTCTTAAAGGAAGGTCAGATTTACACTGAAACACATCAGTGACCTGTCCACACAACACACATCAGTATCCCACATAGGCAGGAGGCCTGGGTCCCAGAATGCCCCCGGCCTGCCGTGTCCCCTACTGTCAACCCTCCAGAAGCAAGGCCCAGAATGATTCAGGCCACAGCACTGCACTCAATGGCTTGACAAACGCACAGATGAGGTGTGGACTGGGCTGCATAAACAAGTCCAATGGAAGGCTCCCCAGGAGGGCTGTTCCAGTGAGCCCCGGGACAAACAACCACGCACCATTCTGGGGCTGGTCCTGACTCTGCCTCCAGCCCTGGGGTCCTACCCAGCACACTCCCAGTGCTCAATTCCTGCCCACTGAGCAAATGGGTAAGCAAGACACAAGGCTGCTGAGGTTCCTCTGTAGCACGTGCACTGAAAAACACCTACATTTCAGATTTCATTTTTCCAATGAATAATTTGCTAAAAACTATTCCCTAGGGAGAAGAAAAACTCACAAAGATTTTCTAAACAGTGAAAGCTACATTTCTCTGCCTTTTCGGATTCTGTAGTAGACTGCAGAATAACAAAGTTTGTGAAAGCCCAGGAAATGGGCATCACTTCCAATTTTGCTGACTTTGATAGGACTCTGCAGTCAGAACCCGGAAATGCTGCAGGTTTGCAGACACAGAACTTGGTGGGTTCTCCTCTGTGTCTGCTCCATTCTCCACCCCCGATATAAGGCAATCGACTTCATGATGAGATGCAATGAGAAAAATGAAATGAAGCAGCAAATCCTTCAAGCGCCACCTTCATGCTGTAACTATAAATAGTCTGTTGAGTTCCAGCAGCTCCACTCGTTCCACTAAGGCATCTATGCTGTACCCTCATTTCTCCTCTAGGCTTCTGGGCCTTTGGAGGAGGAGCCAGGGGGTCATTAATAAAGGGGGAGTGAAGAGGTCCCAGTGAGGAAAACCTTGCCTCCCCCACGTGACACAACAGCAGACACCAGCACCAGCAGGCCCTGTCTGTAGGCATGCTTTCTCATCTACTAGAAACCTACTGTAAGATCACGAGGACAAAGCCACTCCTGGGAAATGGAAGCCAGTGGTCACCCCTGGTCATGACAAGCCCACATGCTGTCACATGGAACAGCCCGCCCCTCCCCCATCCACTGGATGTGCAAAGGGCAGAGTACCCCAGACGCAGAGTACCTGACGAGGCCTGCAGGCTGTACCAGGGCTTGGGAAACCACGCCCGCCCTCTGGGCTCCTCGCCCACACGACTGTTCCATCTCCCAGGCAGGCAGCGGTTTCTGATTTGTCGTCTCTATTAAGGAACAGGCTTGCTTTCTCCTGTGAGCCCATGCGATAAGAAATAACACTTTTGGTGCTAACAGGGCTAAGACGTACCTACCCCTAATGGACACAATTCATCTCCACGCAGCTTACAGGCTAACTCTGTCACCATGCAATTCAGAACAAATTATTTTTTGTCTTAGCAAGAGAGTATATCGTAATTTAAATTTAACAATAATAACTAATGTTCTGAAGACAATGCTTTTTTTCCAAAAGGCATGGATTATATGAGGACTGACCTCCACGGGGCTCAGTCCCATTAACTTGTATGCTGGGCTCATTAATAAATAATTCTGCCACTAAATTACCTGTCTTGTAAATTGGTTTGTACAGTTCTAAATAAATGATAGCTCCCTATTATCAAACACAGTGGAGTTTTTAAAAGAAAAGTACAGCTTATAAGATAGCACTGCAATTTTATCTGGGAACAACTTTCTCCAGCTCGCTTCATAGAAAGCCCTTGTTTTTCCTGTTGACTGCTGCAGCTGGAACACGTTAGCTGGTTAGCAGAGTTGAGAATACCGAATTTAATCTCAGACAAGTATATTGACTATCCATCAGTGGCCAAAAAAATCCTCAGCAACTATTAAATGGACAGTTAATATAATTGTATTTTAAAGCACTGAGGTCATATTTAATTTTGAATTGAAACTCTTAAAACACGCTTTCTGGCAAGGATATAGAGTAATAAAACAACGTTAACTACAGAAAAAAATCTAAAACTCACATTATTAAAATAAATCTTTTTTCCAGAGTACTAATATCTGCAAGAAGTAGATTACAAGAAGCAGAAAACATTTGTACTTTTTCAACAAGTATCGTCACTGGCACTGAAATTCAGGGTTTTCAGTTTAAAGGATGAAATCATGCTGGAGGCCAGAGTTCAGATGCTGTCCCCCTCCCTTTCTCCTTTGAGCTGGCTGGTCTCCCGGCATCTTCTGTCTTCCTTCCAGGGTGCTCAAACTTGGTTTAGCTACACCCTCAGGTCTTCCAAGCAAAACTCTACCCAGCGAAGAATCCAATTATGTTCCAAAGCAGGAAAGAAAAGTAACTGGGGCTGGGAAAAGTCTCACAAGAACAAACAGGGGGGCTGGAGAGTTCTGAGAAGGGAAGGTGGGGGGAACATTTTAGCTGCGAAGTCAGCCAATTAAGATTCCCTTTAGGAAGCACCAATTTCTACTCAAAGCAGGCTAGCAAGTCCAATTTTGTATGCCTTTTTCCTCCTCTTCAAAAATCAATACAGCCCTCTGGGAGGCTGTCATGCTGCAGGCGGGCAGGTCTGTGGACCGTGAGCTCCATGCCTAGACCAGGTCTCAGCCCTCCCAGGGGAAGGAAGGAGGTGGTGTCAGGATTTTCTGGCAAAAACAATGCAGCATTTATTTCCAGGCGTTCTCTGACAGCCAGGACAAGGAAGAAGCCCTGGCATGCAAACCCCGGAGCCAGGGGTAGTGTTGCCAGGAGCCCTATACCTTCATTTCACCCCCAAACTCTTCAGCTGGTAGCTCAGAAGAGCAGAGGTGAAAGACAGGGAGCTTCCCACTGAGAAGAGCTTCTGGGAACTCAAAAGCGCCATTTGACTAAGGCGACTAGCTTTATTTCTGTGGCACCTGACGCCCTGGGCTTCCCCCACCCCATCTTGCCAGCCAGCACGTCCTCTCCCTGCTGACTGGACATGGGAGCCATCCAGTCCCCAAGGACAGATTGTGGGCCTCGGGCCACCTCATTCTGAGTCACCTGCCCATGGGAACTGTCGGCACTTTTGGAGTCTCTTTTTTATTTTTATTTTTTGAGATGGAGTCTCGTTCTTGTCGTCCAGGCTGCAGTGCAGTGGCATGATGTCGGCTCACTGCAACCTCCACCTTCTGGGTTCGAGTGATTCTCCTGCCTTAGCTTTCTGAGTAGCTGGGATTACAGGCACGCGCCACCACACTCTGCTAATTTTTGTATTTTTAGTAGAGATGGGGTTTCACCATGTTGGTCAGGCTAGTCTCAAATTCCTGACCTTGTGATCCGCCTGCCTCAGCCTCCCAAAGTGCTGGGATTACAGGTGTGAGCCACCATGCCCGGCCTCTCCCTCTCTTTTAAGCTCTGGTCTCAAACTGCTACCCGTTTCCCCAGCCAGGCCTCCGCTGAGCACAGACACGCTGACCAAGAGAAGCCTCCACCTGCTGCCTGGACATGCACGCCCTGCCACAGCCCACATCCTGCGAGAACTGGAGTTCTGCTTCCGGCCAACACTGAACACTTCTTAGCTTAGACCGGGGTACCTTGGGGATCTTTTGAAAGGAAAGGATTCTTAGATGCTCAAGAAAATTCCAGTTTGAGAAACAAGAACTTGAAAAAGGAGACTTATAATAAAATACCTTTCAATTGCCAATTAATATTACAGAAGTGACGCTGACTTTGTAATATGCCTCTTAACAATGTTAACTGCAATGAAAACACATCTTGGACAAGTCTCCTAGACCTCATGGATGCCTGGAAACCCTCCATGTGTTTGTATTTGCATCGGTCCTCCCTTTCCTGTGGCCCCAGATTGGTTAACACGGACTTACGAGAGCATCAGTCAGGTACAGGTACAAGAATAATCCATCAGAGATTAAAGCCCTCTAGGCAATTCCATTTTTCACCATGTGTTAATACTGCACTAGAAGCACATTCGTGGACTTTCTTGGATAAGGACTGGGTGAAACTCGCTCCTTGCCCTGTTGGGGTCTGCCAGCGAGTGGTGTTCACTCTACAGAACTTACAGTGGCGCTGCGTCACTGCCCACACTGGGAATGATGGACGAGAGCAACCGTGAGGTCTGGGGCTGCAGCTGAGGGTGGCAGCTCCCTCCAGGCAGGCTTGCATGGACACTGCTCCAAAGATAGCCTGTCCCCCTCCATGTACATGTGAAGTGACCTCAGTTTGTCACTTATAGGCCCGCTGGACCCTCAGAATGCACTCTGAGCTGCTTTCCCCTTCCTTCCACTCAGCCTGCAGCTGAGGCCCCAGATGGATGGCCACGCTGGGCCCATGCCACCTCCTTGCTGCCCTTGCGTCCCCATCCCTCAATGATGGGGCATTCCACATCACCACTCAGCTCACATCTGTTGCCACACGGGATTTTCAAGGTGTCCACAGTCAGCATGCCTCCATGACCCAAACCTGGCCCACCATCTGTTTTTGTAAATAAAGTTTTATTGGAACACAGGCACACCCATTTGTTTACTCAGAAAGCAACAGAGCTGAGTAGCTACAACAGAGATTTTCTAGCCTGTTAAGCCTGAGATAATTCTTTACCACGTGACCCTGCATAGAAGTCGCCTGATGGGCCCCTGGTCTGGACTTATACTGCCCCGAGCTTTTCTTCTCTGCCTGGAAGCCACCGCTCAGGCTCTCCATGTGGGTCCTGTCATTCCTGAGTCCTGACCACTCTCTACTGGTCCTCCCACCTGTAACCTCCAGACCTAAGCCCTTCTTCAAACCCTAATTCAACTCCGACTCTGTATCATCTCTGCTTATTCTACTTACAACCACCCCAGACTGTATATTTGGGTGGTATCAAAGAATTCAGTCTCTTAAATCATGGCAGCTGCCATCCCCTGAGCACCCACTGTGTGCTGGGCACTATACTCGGTGCCCCATGTGTACCACCCCCATAACAAAGTAGGTGGTGAGTATCTGGATTCTGGTTTGATTAATGAGAAAAACCAAAGTGCAGAAGAGTTAATAACTCCCAAGGCCATGCAGCTAAGTAGCAGGCACCAAAATCTAGAGCTTTGACTTTAGCACCTGAGTGGTGGCCTCTCCAACCTGGCTTCTAATACCTTCAACCAGGAGAGAGCATGGACACCCCAAATCCTCAGATGAAGACGCCCCAGGAACAGAGAACTCAGGCCCTGCAGGATCCAGCCCAGGCACCTGTGTTTGAATTCCTCACTGTGGGCTGCCTCAGGGTGCACCTTCACTCCAGTGTCCATGTGGCAGGCACACTCCACATGAAACCCTTTTCTCCTTCATGAAACCCCTGACACCTGTGCCACTGCCAGGCCTGGCTTCTTTGTGCCCCGCGCCCCCCCCGCCCCATTTATTTTCAAGCTTCTCTGCTCCCTCCTCAATGATGTTATTTGAAACCCACAGCCCCAAGGAACCTGTCCTCTCAAAGGCTGCTCAGGAGCCCCAGTTATCCGAGCTAACACCCTCTTCTTGAGGTGCCTGCACTGCCCAGGTGCACATGCTGCTTCAGGACACTGCCCGGGGCTGACATCTGGGCCCAGCTGCCTGCTGTGCTCTCTGCCTCTCCCAAGTCCTGTTGCCAGCTCCTCTTCTTGCTTCCACTCACCTCACCCTGACTACTGGACAAGGCTTTGTGTGGACTGGGATGGTGTTAGGTGTCACCTTCTGAGGACTGGCAGGGGACAGACACAGCTGTGCCACACTGGGGCTCTTGCCCCGTGCAGCTGCCTATCCAGAACAGCCACCTGGAGGCTGGTCATCACCTCCAACTCCATAGGCAACATCAACGTCAGCCTTCTCCGCATGCCAGGAACAGCTCCCAGTTCCCGCTGCTGCCTTCAAGTTCTCCTGCACCCCATGTCCGCTGGTTTCTGCTTTGCAACATCTCTCATTTCCATTCCCTTTTGTTGCCACTTCTGAACAACCTCCAGAGCCTCTGAACTGGCCTTTTCACACTCCAGTCACATCCAGAGAACCTGCCAAAACCAGATAAACCTTCCTAAAATCCTGCCTGGTTGTCACCACCCTGCTCACAAGTCTCCCTGAGTCCTCATCTCATACTCAGAATCAGATCCAAATTCTGCATCCAGTGCTGGGCACAGCCCTGCAGTCTGGCCTGGGGCTCAGGCTCTCTCCTGGCTGAATCCCAAGCTCCAGCTGATCTGGCCAACTTGCCTCCCTCTGAACTTCTCCCCTTTTCCTCCAGGCCTTCCCACCCCTGGGACTTTCCTCCTCCTATCCCCGTACCTGGAATGTGGTCTCCCCATCCTGGCCTCAGACAAGTGCATGGCACCCACGGCTGGCACCTTTCCAGCTCTCCTGCGGCCAGAGGGTCACCTCGGGACCAGCGTGCGTGCAGCCCAGCCTCCCCTCCATGTGCCACCCTTAAGCAGCATATGGCACCTCCAAATGCTCTGGGTATGGTCCTGTGGTTTCCACAAGTAAAGCCCACACCTTAGGACACCTCTATATTACTCACAGCAGTGGACACCGCAGTGCCTTTTGTACACACTCACATAACAAACAGCAAAGACTGATGAATTGTTAATGAGTGAATAAGTGAAAACATCAAATGAAGGAAGGTGGGGGCAAACAGGTGTTCCTGAATATACTTAAAATGATTTGGAATTTACTTTAAAATTGACGAAATATAACTATTTTGCTATATTCTGTTGCCTATTGTACTCCTGGACTTCTTCATCCATTCTCTAAAAGACATAATTCTACAACTTAACCACTTAGACACATGGAAGTAAATATGTGATGCAAACTACCAGTGTTTTAGATTGGGCTTCTACTGCATGTCCGTTCTGATCAAAACTTGAAATAGCTAGGAAATGACTGTCTGAATAAGACCCAAAGGACAGAGGGGGAATTTCATGTTTTTCAGCTTTCGGTTCCACCCAGAGCCTAGGATTCAACAACAAACATTCATGGACCTAGGGCCTATCTGAATGAGTTTACAACTTTGGCACATAAGGACTCAATTTTAGTATCTTGCCATCTACACGGCCAACCCAGTTAATTCCAGTATTACGCAGTTTTAGATTTATCACGGCCTATCATCTCTCTTTTCTCAGGCATTGTTTTGTTGGTCTAGCCCAGAAAGCACTGGGAAGCCAATGATTTGAAACCCCACACAGCAGCATGAGGCAATTCAGAGCAAACTTGTCAAGGCAGGTCTTGGCCAAGCTGATCAGAGTTGGATCAAGAGTTAAGCCAAGAATCTTCTCAACAATTCCAACAGAAATGGCGCTTTGCCTGGGAGCATCATATATTTGTGAGAGCTGGCATAATCGACCAAGAAAACAAGCTAGAAGACGACAGAAAAAGGGTGTGTGCTTGTGTTAACTGAAGAACCTGCTACATCACACTACTATCCTCTTGAAAAACATTTTTAAGAATTAAAGTCAGAATCAAAAATAATTATTTGCAATTCTCAAGCTACTATCTCCAGCTCTTTTTGGTCCCCATGTTCAAGACTAAATGCCTTCCTGCTAATTTTGATGTATGTGATTGAAAAAACTCACTTGAATCAAACCAGAAACCGGAGCTGCCGCTGGGTGTGGAGCTCAACTCCTCAGCTTAGAAACACTGCAAACCACCATGGCTTGCCATTTTCAATGAAATATTTTTATGGGACAAAGTGAAAGCTAGAAATGACTCTGGTGAATATTGTAAGAAACAAAGGACAGGATTAGGCTGGGCACGGTGGCACACACCTGTAATCCCAGCAGTTGGGAGGCTGAGGCAGGTGGACAACTTGAGTCCAGGAATTTGAGACAAACCTGGGCAACACGGCTAAACTCCATCTCTAAAAAAAAAAAATACAAAAATTAGCTGGGCATGGTGGTGCACACCTGTCGTCTCAGCTACCCAGGAGGCTGAGGCTGCAGTGAGCTGAGATCTTGCCACTGTACTCCATCCAGCCTGGGTGACAGAGCAAGACCCTGTCTCAAAAACAAACAAAAAAGGATAAAAAAGAACACATTTTCTAAAAAAAACTATAACCAGAAAACCCATTACATGACACTTAAGTACATTCTGAGCTGCAAGGAAACGATGATGTCCCTCAGGTCTGATGCTAGCCGTGTCTCTTAAAAGGATGGAGGCGTGCCAGGTTCCCTCCTTGATGATACGGAATAAAAACGTTGTTCTTACCCCTCGGTTCGGCGCACTTGCTGAGAACCTACTATTTGCGACACAGGGTTCCAGTGACTAAGGAGATGGGAGGGTGAGTGCAAGAGAGCCCCACCCCAGAGCAGCTCAGAATTTCCTCTCTCCAGCTGTGCCCACCAAGGACGGAGGCCGCATCCTGAGGACAGGCCTGTGGTATGTCACGTTTTTGTTCTCAGGAGGTATGTCTGAGAAAAATGCCCTCCCCAGATCAGCTGACAGAAGATGCAGCTGGAGGCCCAGGGCGAGCACGTTCTGTTCTTACTTCTCTCCTGGCCTTCCGCTATCACAGCCTTCCAACTCATGACTTCTGTTGCCTGAACTATCACTTGTTCACATGATGTCACTTATGCCAGGCATTTAAGAAATACTGCCCAGGACAGGGGGCCTCCTTAAATGGAAAATCCTCATTTAAAAACAGGCCTGGCAGCCCGGGCACAGAAGCTCACGTCTGTAACCCCAGCACTTTGGGAGGCCAAGGCAGGTGGATCACCTGAGGTCAGGAGTTCGAGACCAGTCCCTGGCCAACATGGCGAAAACCCATCTCTACCAAAAAATACAAAAATTAGTCGGGTGTGGTGGTGGGCGCCTGTAATCCCAGCTACTTGGGAGGCTGAGGTAGGAGAATCGCTTGAACCTGGGAGGCAGAGGTTGCAGTGAGAGGAGATCACAGCACTGCACTCCAGCCTGGGTGACAAAGCAAGACTGTCTCAAAAAAATAATAATAAAATCAATAAAAACATAGACAAGGCCTCCAGTCTTATTTATGTGAAATTATCTTACTGGCCCATCTTAATTGGAAACTGATTTAGGGATCTCTGTTTTTTTTTCCCCCCCGACTCAATTTATTAGCAATAGCATAAGTGGTTTTTTTTTTTTTTTTTCCACTTTTTAAAAAAGAGTGCTTCCATTCACATATCCACCAGTCTGTGCCTTCCAATTTCTGTTTCTGCTGCTCTGGACATTAACTCTGAAGAGCTGCCAATTTTCTCAGAAGAGATTTAAATAAACTTCTGAAGCCAAAGGAGTAATTTTCTTTATAATTGACGTTAAAAAGTCACATGAACTAGATGAAGGATGGTTGTTAAGCACATCTGCCACTGGGCATTGTCTTAAACTTAAGAATAATCAATGACAAAAGGGAAGAAAAAGTTTATTGGCCAATCCTCAAAACTAGGGAATAATTAAATACAGTTGCACATAAATAAGAATAGAAATAGAAATGTTTCTTATTCAATTACTCAGAAACCCAGGACAGAGAAAGATGTGGGCGTGCAGACTGCTCATCAGCAACTGACTTCACTTTCTGTGAGGTGAACCTGTTCATCTCCCGAGCTAACGAATGGTTTCTTCATTAGACTTCCTGCAATGATTAGGTCTTATTTACATGACTTTCTTTGAATGAGCTCAAAGTGGAGTCAGGAATTTGAAATTCACTGTTCTGAAAACACCTAGGATTAACTCATTCACTGCACAAGCTACTGAACGAGTTCCTGTTACGTATCATTTAGTTGCAGAGAACACAAGTGGGTGAGTAAGAGAAGTGGGGCTGAGCAGAAAGGGCCCCGGGGAGAGGAGCCCACAGAAGAAGGGCCAGGACTCACCTCCAAGCTTTGGGGAGGCCAGGGGGCGGCAGGCTCAGTGGAGACGTTAAACGCGCTAGACAGGGAAGGGAAGACAGCACTGGCCCCTTCCAGATTCACACTGGCTGCCTGGCACAGAACTGACCAGAGGGAGCCAGGACAGCTGCCCAGGCCAGGCAGGAAGCTTTGGTGCCACCAGGAAGATTCTGTACTTGATCATCAGTAACCAAAACTAAGTGGTCTCACTCAAGTCATTACATGCTCCCATTAAAGCTGCTGAAGTGTCCATCATCACAACTCATAAATTTGACACATACGGCATATTTAAAAATCAGCACATCTTGCATGTTTATCTGACTTTCAGCCAATCACCTGCTTCCAATTAAGTTGACCAATGACATTGGCTTAATCTCCTCACAGAACATTCTGGAAACCTTTATGTGATGCCACTGTCACAGATTTACCAGGACAGGCACTCGAAAGCTTTTCCCACGTAAAATTTCATCAGCTACTCGGGCCTGTCACAGAACTTTAGTGTCACGTCAAGATGCAAATCCTTAGAAAGAATCATGCTCCTCCAGCAAGTTCTAGGAGACTGGCATTTGGATCTCCTGGATGTCTCTCGCTGTGAACTGCAATTTTTACAAATCCAGGCGAGAAATCTAAGAATTCCTAACATTTATACAGCGTTCTGCATTTCCTCCTGGCTGGTGATGTTGAATGGTGAGAGAAGTCTCCTTGTGACATGGATCTGTCTCAGGGCTTTGGAGCATAACAAAAGTCTTGGGGAACTTCCTTTCCTGTGGATGTCTCTAAATGAGCTAGGTGGTGCTCACTCCAACTTCAAGGCTCCACTCTAATTTTTGTGTTTTCTTCCTTTTTCCTTTCAAGGCTGTCAGCTGGTGTAGTTACCACACACACACCCACTCACGTGTATTCACAGACTTTATTAGATGTTTCTTCTAAGAAATTATGAGATTTGAAAACACACAGAAAAGATACCTTTTGAGAAGTGTCCAGTTTGATGTGGATTTGTATTTGTGGAAAAAGAAAGTTGGTCTCACGCACACACAAGGTTCTGACAAATTTTCCCATGGCCCGAGACCCTCCCCGACTCCCACGTGCTAGGATGGCCCCCCTGCATCTCCCTCTGCCCCCAATTAATGTGGAGCTAATTCGTATTTCAAACTTCCCCATCAGTCAGTCTGAATCCAGACTCTTCGGCAGTTATATTTCTTCACAATGCTTGATTTATGCACCCAAACTCTCCAACCCACAAATACAACATTAAAAAATGCAGACCAGGGATGGAAATTTGCAAGCACACTTGCTCATTCCACACTAGGTGAAGTGGTTTAGATAGCTGTCGCTAACACCAAGGGGTTTATTAATAGGCAAAAATTAATTGTATGTAGACTGAATTAATGAGATGGAAAAACATGCATATTTCAGCAAATACAGAGGGGACCGGCCTCTGTCGAGGCATCTGTAATGAAGTGTCTGGGCTGTGGGATGAGTGGGGAGCAGCTACCAGCAAGCCAGGGTCCTTTTGTGATGATGGGGGCTGGAGGTACTGTTAAAAAAATACACTGTGAAATGTAAACATCAGGCAACTGTTTTGAGCACAAAGTTGACCCCCGACACATCTTCCGCAGACTGCCATCTACAGATTTATAAATAAATGATTAGATGTAAAATCTCCAGAGGGCTTTCCTTTTCCACAGCAATTATAGGAGCAGATTATTACCATTCAAGTGGGGTTCCAGGGAAAGTTCCTTGACTGGCAGGAATCACTCACTGCTGTCCTCCTGTCTTAAGTCACCATGACAGGAAACCCAATGTTCACATGTACTGTGAACATTTTAACAAGCCAAAGTCAATATACACTGAATGAACACATTCTGGAGTTAAAATATATTATTGTCAATAACAGGCTGAATTAAGAAAGCATGAAGTTTCAACTGTGATCAATGTCAGGAAGTTCTCTGTACTTCATGGCTGCACATTGTTAAAAGTTGCCGTGTCTATGGACACCTAACATTCACCCGGGCGTTTTCTCTTCGGCTATTCTTAACCAATATTTTATGTTGTTCACATACAAGGTAATGAGGCTAATCAAAGAACCAGCAAATGAACAGTATCAAGTTCAGCACACATTTTTCTAGCCTAAGAGTTTCCTTTCATTCCTAAATTTCAGGGGGAATATCACCTTGTGGCTTTAGGGCTCACTTTCATTACAAGAATGCTGCCCCGTACTCCTACGCAGGCACTTGCACTGGAAATGGGTTTTCCAAGACTCACAGTAGCAAACCCAACACCATTCTCTGCTCTCTTGTCCATTTTCTCTTTTTAAAAATGGGTATGGGCTGGGCGCGGTGGCTCACGCCTGTAATCTCAGCACTTTGGGAGGCCGAGGCTGGTGAATCACTTGAGGTCAGTAGTTTGAGGCCAGCCTGGCCAACATGGTGAAACTCCATCTCTACTAAAAATATGAAAATTAGCCGGACATGGTGGCGTGCACCTGTAAACCCAGCTACTTGGGAGGCTGAGGCAGGAGAATCGCTTGAACCCGGGAGGTGAAGTTTGCAGTGAGCCGAGACTGTGCCACTGCACTCCAGCCTGGGCAACAGAGTGAAACTCCATCTCAAAAACAAAAACAACAAAAAACTGGTTATGTAAAAGAAACACTTTTTTTTAAACATATTTTGAAATTGAAGATTCACAAGAAAAATATTAGTGACAGTTCCCATGCACCTTCATTCAGTGTAACTTTCTACATAATCACAGTGTGTTACCAAAACCAGGAAGCTGGCATCGATACAGTACATCTAACTAAACTACCTATTTTATTTGATATCACCGGTTTTTACAAACATTTTAAATTCTTATGCATTTTTATTTTTAATGGAATTTTTAAAATTATGCTTTTTTAAAACGAAATGTTATAATGTGTTTAGATTCACATGCACAAAACGCCAAACAGGATACTGAACTGTCTCATCACAAAGACGCCTGTCAGGCTATACCTATGAAGTCACATGTCCCCCAGTCCTAGTCTCTGTTAACCCTGATCTCTTCCCCATCACTGTTTGTCATTTCAAGAGTGATATATAGAAAAAATCCTTTTAGGATTAGCTTGCTTTACTCCACCTAATGCCCTTTAGATCCATCCAAATTGTACCGTGTATCAATAGTTTGTTGCTTTTTATTCTGTTTTTATAAGTATTCCATCGTATGGATATATCACAGTTTGCTTCTTCTTTCATCTTTGGAAGGACATCTGAATTGTTTCCAATTTGGGGGCCACTACAAATAAAGTTGATATGGACACTTGTGTACAGTTTTTGTGTGGACATAAGTTTTCCTTTCTTTAGGATATAAGATCAGAAGTGCAACTTCCGGGTCCTGCGGAAAGAGATGCTTAACTTTCTGGGAGGTGGCCACGTGGTCTCTGAGTGGCTGTAGGAGTGCGTGGTCTCTGCATGGAACCTCACTGGGGCTCTAATTTGCATTTCTCTGCTGGCTAACAATAAACATTGCTTCCCATGCTTATGGCCCTATGTATCTCCTCTTGGATGAAGTGTCTGTTCAGATGTTTGTCCATTTTCTAGGTGGAATGTTTATTTTTTTTAATTTTTGAGTTTAGAAAGTTGGTTTCATGTTCTGAATACAACTCCTGTGTCAGATATGGGATTTGCAAATACAGTTGTTCCTTTGTATATGCTGGAAAGGGCTTCCAGGATTTCATGCATACAAAAATCTGTGCCTACACAAGTCCTATAATCAGCCCTGTGGAATCTGTGCATATGAAAAGCTGGCCCTCCATATACATGGTTTTCATATCCTGTGAACACTGTATTTCCATCCACATTTGGCTGAAAACAATCCATGTGTAAGTGGACCCACAGAGTTCAAAGGTCAATGGTTTTCTCCTGGGCTGATTTGTCTCTGTTCTCTTTTTACAAAGGCCTTTTGCAGAGCAAAAGTTTAGGAACAGAATTTTTTTTTTTTTTTTTTTTTGAGACGGAGTCTCACTCTGTCTCCCAGGCTGGAGTGCAGTGGTGCCATCTTGGCTCACTGCAAGCTCCGCCTCCTGGGTTCATGCCATCACGCCATTCTCCTGCCTCAGTCTCCCGAGTGGCTGGGACTATAGGCACCCGCCACCATGCCCGGCTAATTTTTTTTGTATTTTTAGTAGAGACGGGGTTTCACCCTGTTAGCCAGGATGGTCTCGATCTCCTGACCTTGTGATTCACCCGCTTTGGCCTCCCAAAGTGCTGGGATTACAGGTGTGAGCCACTGCGCTCGGCCAGGAACAGAATTTTTTAAAAATATTGATCCTTCTGGAATTCTCCTGCTCTGACAAGTTTTCGGGATGGGTGATCTCTCTTACAGTTGAAGAATCAGCTTGGCCCTCTTTCAGCAGAGGCGGCCAAGACCGTGGGTGTCCCCACAGGAAGCATGGTCTCTACCCGCCGGAGACATGGCGTGCTGCTGAGCCATACTAAGGAAAACTTGATTCACATGAGAAATACACTATATATCATCATGGCATTTAAAATGTCATTTTCCTTACCAGCTCAGATGAATATTTACAGCGCCACAGCGGGGCAAACGTGTGGAGTGACATGGAAGTGTTGCAGTCCACAGCGCACCTGGTGCTGCGGCCACAGCTGGAGACCGTCGGATGACAATGCCACCTACATGGTGCTTCCTGTCCAGCACAGGAGACAGACAAGTAGCAGCCAGCGCTCCACTGTCAGGCCACGGGACACAAAGCAGGACCACGGCACAGGCAGCACTGGTGGTGGGAGCGGTTTCGGAGGGAAATTCAGGATGGCAGCCACCACATTCTCTCAGTATAAGGATTGCCAGCAGCAATGCATGGTGGCGATGATTTACTGACGGGGTCGCTCAGGAAGCACGCACAGGCAGCGTCCACACAGCGTGCCCAAGGACCCTGAGGGGAGGCATCAGACACGGCCCACACCCACATCTAACCTCACTGAGTGGGGAGGGCTCTGGGCACAAGGGGCCACAGGCACATGGGGGAAGGAGCAGCCCCGTCCCCACAGGGGCAAAGGAGGGTCAGGGAAGGTTTCCCAGAGCGGGTACCTGAGGAAATACTTGACGGACTAATACTAAATACTTAAAGGAGCGGGAGGTGGAGAAGGCGGGGGCCAGTGCTTCAGATCCCGGGGAGAGCATGCTCCGAAGTCGCTGGAATTCCTGAACCTTCCTGAATCTTCCCTTCCACGCCAGGATGTCTTAGGGAGTGGCAGGTGGATAAGACGGGGGCCAGTGCTTCAGATCCGGGGGAGAGCATGCCCCAGAGTTGCTGGAATTCCTGAACCTTCCTGCCTTTCCATGCCTGCATGTCTCAATGCTGGCGGGTAACCGAATACAGAGGCCTCGGAGAAGGTGGTTTCTCCTCTCAACAATTTCCACAACTCACTGCAGCGTTGGAAAGGGGGCTTTATTACAACACAACTACAATCTGGCACTGGATCCCCGAAATCATGCCCGCAAAATAAAATCTGAACTCAGGCTGACCTGTGTGCCAGTAGATTTTAACTAGCTTGTCTTGGCTTTCCTCAGCTTGCACAATTCACCAACCTTAATGAAAATTCACAGAAAGTCTACAAGTCATAGTCGGTTAAAAAAACCTCTTCCTTGTACTACAATAGCATGTAATCGCTGTCACAAATCGATAGGATATGAATGAGAGGAATGTATGGGGTCTGTGACTGCTGGGCTCGTTTGCCACTGAATTGCTCCTGGTACAACACTCGCCGGTCTTTCCTTTCTAAATCGAAGACATTTTCCAGCCTCTACACTTAAACTATGGGATTAGGATCAGAATGGTATAATGGAGCGTGGAATGATCTGTTCAGTCACAGTAATTTTGGAAAAATTACTTTTAATTTTGTAACATTTTTGTATTCCCATGAAGTACCTAGGAGTTCTCTCTATAACTATAAAAATGACGTGTTGTCTGGTATATGCCACACTTCCGACTGGAACTTACAAAGGAAGGCATTAGGTTTGTTTTCTATGACTAATTTTTTTGTTTCAATGGCGCTGAGGTAAGATAAGATGGCTGTAAGTCCTCAATGCACCAATGCTGAATAAAAAATAAAATCTTTCATTAAAGGATAAAAGTAGAGCTTGGATTTGTTTGCTGAACGTAATACCTAACATAAAAATACCCCACAGCACGTCCTGACGTCAGGCTTCCTAAAGGACATCCTATTACTTCATTCAAGATAGAAACTTTTAATAAATATTTTATTAATATTCTTAATTACATACATTTCCTTTGACATATACCAACATTTCTCAAGCTGTGCTTTGCAGGCCCCTGGAGTCACTAGGGTTGCCTCACGTGTTTGTGGAAAAAAACGCTCTTTGGTCAAGTAACATCGTGAAACACAGCGACTCAGACCTCATGTCAGTTGTGGAAGCCTGCAGGGTGGGTCCCACAGCAGAGGGGCCCGTTGCAACACTGTTCTAGCTGGTGTTCCCCCAATCACTTTGTTCCTAGAACCCTCAAGCACACGAGAACTTCATAAATTTTGGGGAATAGATAAAAAGTATGAAATTTAATCAAACCAAGTTTTCTATGGAAACACATTAATCTGAACTGCTTGCTTGTAAGAGCTTGGAATAAAATCTTGTAATCCTATGACTAACATTTCCTTCCTACCAAGAATATCAAGATTCTCTTTTTTCTTTTTTTTTTTTTGAGATGGAGTCTCACTCTATCATCCAGGCTGGACAGCAATGGCACGATCTTGGCTCACTGCAACCTCTGCCTCCTGGGTTCAAGCGACCCTCCCGCCTCAGCCTCCCGAATAGCTGGGACTACAGGTGTGCGCCACCACACTCGGCTAGTTTTTGTATTTTTAGTAGAGACAGGGTTTTGCCATGTTGGCCAGGGCTGGTCTCAAACTCCTGACTTCAAGCGATCCACCCACCTCGGCTTCCAAAGTGCTGGGACCACAGGCACGAGCCACCATGCCTGGCTCTTTCTAACAGTCCCTTTATGGCTTAGCACCACATGCACTGAACCGAGTCTACACCCGGTGCACACACAGCATAGCGGATTCTGTGTCACTAAAACATTAGGGAGTGGATTTTGCCTCAGGCACTGAGGGTTTGGTTACATTTTTTACATGCAGTTTAGGGTTCAAGATAAATAACTTGTGTTATTTATCTAGGAGACGGTGTGTCTCCTAGAGTCTCAACCAAAAGATGTATTTTCCCAGGGAAGATGCTTGTTGAGTAGGTTAAAAGTCTTCCCTGCTGCCTGAGGTAACTGGAGGTGATGCATGCTTTCCAACACGGCCCCTTCAAGAGGCAGGAGCAGCTACACAAGCCCAGCAAAATGCGGCAGGGAGTCACCCAGCCCTGGCAGCCCTCCGACCTGCACCAGCAACAGCGTCGGGCACTTGTTCCTGCTCAGGGAAGGACACCCGGCCAGGGCGGCGGGGCCTGGAGAAGCATCCCTGACAGCAGCCCTGGCAAGCTCCTGTGCCTGCAGGAACTGAAAGTACAGAAACAAAGGCAGCCACCACGGGCGGCTTCATTCTGCGCTCGGAGACACAGTACTCATCACTCCAGGCCTCCAGAACGTGGCCCCGAAGTCCTTTCTCCCTCCCGCTTGAAATCAGAAATAACATTTCCTGCAAGGAGCCACAGAGGCGTTTTTTCCTTGAGCCTCCTCTTCTGAGTTGTATGCCCAGCCTTCCTGAGAGGAGCATTTCCGGACAACGATGAAGGACGACGCCGGGCAGCCCTCCAGAGTTGCCGCGGGCTGGGCAGTCACACCTGTCAAGGTAACTTTATGACCTCACGGCCAGCTGCTGTAATTCCCGTAATGACCTACAGACACCAAAAGAATCTAAAATGTATCACCACTCCTCTTATGGCCAACAACCAGCCTCATCAAAAAGCTGAAGGGCAGTGCTACTGGTGGGGACAGAGGTGCCCCCGGAACCCGGCCTGACTCTTGATGGTGCTGGCAAAGAATTTAAATAATTCTTTATTTAAAAGAATCCATTTATCAATTTAAAAGTGATTATAATTATCAATTTTTTTTTTTTTTTTTATTAAACAGACTGTTGTTCCAGCCGCAGGCTCCATGCCACGTGCAGAGCCCAGTGTGGCCCAACCCCTGCAAACGCGTGCGTCATCTTGCTGATCTCAGCCACTTCCACGGGGACCCTCGCAGAGTGCACCACAGAGACGCAGAGATGCACCTCCTCACAGAAGAACACTGGTCAGAGGGAGAGGGGCCACGGTGCTTGCTCTGCCATGAGCCCTTCTCCCCAGTCATCCCCATGGCCCCAGGGCTGTTGCCATCAACCTGTATGTTCACAGAAGGAACTGGTGGGTGCTGCCCACACCGAGCCTGGCCAACCAAGACAGGGGCCAGTGTCCCATTACCAAGGAAACGAAGGTGGGGGAGCGGCCATAGGGAAGAGGAAGTGAAGGAGGCTCAGTCACATCTGGCCCAATGCCCTGGGGAAACGTGGGCGTGAGTCCGGCCTTGCCTTCCATTGATTCACCCCGACTCCCCATCTGGGTCTGGGACAGCCACTCCTGGGAGTCAGAGGACAGGTGGGGTGCACCCTGCTCAGCCAATGGAGCCCCCTCCCTCACTCACTCACAGGTGCTCGTGAGAGCCCGGCGCAGTGCCAGGCAGCAGCTACCCCATGATGACACATGGCTGGAAACTTGCAGAGGCCATAACTGAGCAGCGCCTGCCCCTGAAATCTGCCAGGCTTTGGTTTAAGGAAAAGGGACCTGGTGGGTGTTGTGAGGAGGGGGTGATGGCTGCCACAGGGAAATGGGCTCTGGCACCCTCTTTCCTGATGGTTCCACCAGCCTCTGTCACCACACCCTGCTCCCTTGGTGACACCACCTACTGAGTCTTTCCTTTCCCTGATGCTCTTGCCCAAGGGGATCACAGCAGCAGCTGTGGGTGGGTGGCTCTCAGGCCACATCTCTGACACATGCTGCTTCTCTGAGCTCCATGCCTGCATGCTCACGGATCCGACCCACTGGTTCCTTAGACCTCAACAAGAGCAGGCCCAAGGCTGAAGCGTTGCTCCCGCCAATCCTGGCCTCCCGCTTTGTTTCCCCTTCTGATGGGGACTCCCCTCCTGCCAGTCACACGGGCCCACGTCTGTCTTCTCCCCCTCTCTGGCCCTATTTAATCACAAAGGCCTCATTTTAACTCCTAACTCTCCCGTCAATCTGTCCACTTGGAGATGTCACTGCTGTCATCCTTCTACTAGTTTAAACCCAGTCATCCCCTGCCTAGACCCCCATGATGGTCCAGTAACTGGCCTGCCCGCATCCGCCCAACTCTCCAAATCCAATGTGCTTGCTCCACTACAGCCAGGGTGAGAACTTGAGACGAAACTCCTCTGGTGGCCCGTGGCTTCTCCGTCCAAACGGCCTCCCGACACCCTCTCAAACCTCCAGGTGTGCTGGGCCCTTGCTCCCGCCTGGCCCTCAGCTGGGTCCCCTGTCCTGCTGCTTTGCACGGCAAGCACACAGGTCCTCCTCAGGTGCCCCAAGTGCACCGTGGGGTCCTTCTTCACAGGCACTTGTGAGCTCTTACTTGCTCCACGTGGTTCAGATCTCATTTAAAAGCTACCTCTCAAAGAAGCCTCCTCCGATCCTGTTAAATGCTCTCATGATGCCTCATACTTCTCCGGGGCAGTGCCTCTCTCAACTACCACTCAGCCATACTTTGTTCATTAGTTGTTGAAAGTCACCCTCCTCCCCTGCACTGTGGATTCCAGGCGGTCAGGGAGGCCACGTCTTCATCTCTCACTGCTGTGTTCCTACCATGGACCCCAACAGGTACTGACGCTGGAAAGATACGGCCCACAGACAGCTATGGACCAAGAACATGCAGGATAGAGCCCAGGGGAGGCTAAAGCTGGGGGCATCCCAGCTACTCCACCTCCCCCAGGCTGCTGTCACCAGAGGACAAAGCAACCAAGGTTTTCCCATGCTTCCTAGAAATGTGTCTTTTATTTTTCCTTTGGAAACTTTTTTCACCTTTCAGGACTGCACTCGGTTTTGGTATCTGGGTTATGAAAGAGAAATGCATTTGCATTTCCATCAAGGCCCTGCTCTCAAAGATAAGCAAGGGGGTCCATGTGGCCATTAAGAGGTCAGGAAGGAGCAAGGGAGTCCACTCAAACCACAGCTGTCCCTAGAGCCACTTCAGGGGCATGGGGAGGACTGCAAAGCCAGATCCCCGAAGCAGACAGCTGATTCGTGACCGGCTTCCAGTTCCCACTGCTAATGTGTGTAGCACTGAAACATCACACCCAAACAATGCAGCTTCCAAACTACAGTCAGTGCAGAGTTTACACTGATTTTAAGGAATTGGTAGCCTAAGAATTAGAATAAAAAAGCATTTGAGTGGTTTCTAAATTGTACAACTTTGGTCCAATTAATATCTTATGATGACATGAAAGAATTCTGGCATTTACTTTAATAAAAAGAGACAGTGGCAACAACTTCCTGTGAATCAAAGAGAGCTAAATCAGAGGAATGTGGGCGCTGCCTTCCTGCAGCAGCCAAGACAATTGCTATATGTAAGAGGTGTCAAGAATTTAAAATTCAGTTACTCGTTCAAACGCGGACAGAAACAACCACACTGCTGCTTCAAATCAATACTTCAAAATATTAGCAAAAGGACTGGGTTTGGCAGAGAGGAGGAAAGAAAGGCATCAATTGAGATATTAACAAAAATCATACTTAGTAAACATATTTAAACTCACATTAAATACCACATAAAACGTGGTTTCCTATGATCCAAAAAATATATATATCCCATTAAATTTTTAATTCCCACTAATTTGAAATTACAAGGTGGCAATTTCTTCAACTAATAGATCCAGACCAGGAGAACCTGCAACCCCCTGAATGGGCATCAAGCTGATATGGACAGTACCAGAGGGCTGGTCCTTGGCCAGTGCTCACCTCCCCCAACCTCCAGCAGAATACCAAGGCATGGGGGAGGGCGTCAGGCGGAACTGGAGCTCAGCTTCATCTACCAGCTGGGCTCGACTGCAAGGCGGCAAGCACTGTGAGGAAGACACCTTAACCAAGACACAGAGACTAAAATAAAGTGTGGGGTGGGAGGGTAGGTTTGCACACACAAAAGTTTACTTGTTACAGAGAAACGCTGTGTGTCTCAGAAAGGAAGATAGGGAGGTGGGCAGGGCTGAGAGAAAAGTGGATTTGTTGTTAGTGTTGTTTACAACATGATTTTTTTTTTAAATTGGGATGTGTGATTTGAACTCAGCTTTAAGAAAGGAGTGGGTCATATTGTAAGAGCAGACAGTGACAATTTTGGGCCAGCATACAGGAGGAAACAGCAGCACAGGAGCTGCCCCCACCCTGGGATGAAGGACCATTCCTGAGACGTGACTGCCCTGAGGCAACAGACAGTGTCCTGCAGGGTCCTTTGAGCACCCTCATCTTGGGGGAAGAATCTGAATGGCCACCCTGTAGGAGTAAAAGCAAGCTGTCACTAGAGCAAACCTCAAAGGAACCGCAGTCCCACTCTGATCGTATTAATCCCTAGGACTAGAATGAGCTGATCCCACACTGCTGGTGCCCCAAACACTGCTAGAGGAAGAAAACATCCTCCTGGGCAATATGTCATTTCTACACACTGTTTCTCCAATGTACTAATATGGCATAAAATAAAAAACAACTAGACACACGAGGAGATAAGACAACATGAACAAAAATGGCAGAAATAAAGACTAAAAATAGATCACAGTGATTCCAGGTGTTGTAATTTAAAATAACTATGCTTTACTACCTTCAAGCAGGAAAAAGCTAAGATCTCAAAATTCAGGAAAGAATCACCAACTATTCAAAAAAATGAAAATACTAGAATTGAGAAATCATTGAAATAATGTATTCTATGGGTTTAAAACCAAATTAGGCACAGTAGCAAAGAAAACTAATGAACTGTTAGAGGGATCAGAAGAAATCAACACAACAGATCCCACAGATATAAAATAATGGAAAACAACGGAGAACAAGAGATTGAGAAGATACAGGGAAGTGTACCAATGTGTAAATGGGTTCAAAGAAGGAAATTCAAGAGAATGGAGCAAAAATAACATCTGAAGAAGTAAGAGATGAGAACATTCTAAACTGTTGAAAGACACTGAGCTAAGATTCAGGAAGCCCTGTGATCTCAAAGCAAGATACATAAAAGGTGTCTACACCTAACCAGATCTCAATTTAGAGAAAAGACATTACTTCAAAAAAGAGCTGGCTTCTCAAGAAGGATAACGGAAGCCTGAAGAAAAAGTCACAGTATATCTGGATTCTGAACAAAATAACTGCAAACCTAGACCCCTATAACAAGGAAAACATGATATAAAAATACAGATACAATTAAGACATTTTCTAAAAAAGAAACTGAAACCAGAACTTGCCAGCAATTCCATGTGAAAGGAAATAAAGACAATGGTGTGCTGACAAATGTTTAACTGGCATTCCAAAATAGGTATGCATGTAGATGTGCATTTCTTAAAGAATAAATTCTACTGATATAAAGGATGTCAAGTACACAATTTACAAATAATTCAATATACAATATTCTTTGTTGTAAATTCTGTATAGCCAGCTGATTCTTATAGCATGACTTTGTTGATATTCGCCAAAGTCACATCCATAGCCAATCTGTGGTTGCAACTGGTGAACACACAGTTCTACATGAATCCTGAAAAGTGACAAGACAGAGGTGAAGAAGCTGAAGATGTTATGTCAGAACTTCATGTGTTCAGCAATGACATGAGTGATTTCTTTACTGAATGAGATGATACTTTTAACTACTGGAAGAGGGGTTAAACTTCTGGAGCTATTCAAAATGTAACAGTAACACACAAGACATCTGAAAATGAATGCACCTTACTAACATCTCCATCACATTTTGAAATCTAGACCAGTAGTTGGCAAACATTTTCTTAAAGGACCAGATAGTAAATATATTGTTTTGTGGGCCAGAAGTCTTAGTTACTCCCACTTGACTGCTATTGAGGTATGAAAGCAGCCACAGGCCGGGCGCGGTGGCTCAAGCCTGTAATCCCAGCACTTTGGGAGGCCGAGACGGGTGGATCACAAGGTCAGGAGATCGAGACCATCCTGGCTAACACGGTGAAACCCCGTCTCTACTAAAAATACAAAAAAAACTAGCCGGGCGAGGTGGCGGGCGTCTGTAGTCCCAGCTACTCGGGAGGCTGAGGCAGGAGAATGGCGTGAACCCAGGAGGGTGGAGCTTGCAGTGAGCTGAGATCCGGCCACTGCACTCCAGCCTGGGCGACAGAGCGAGACTCCGTCTCAAAAAAAAAAAAAAAAAAAAAAAAAGAAAGCAGCCACAGACAAGACATAAACAAATGAGTGCGGCCGTGTTACAAATAAACACTTATTTACCATAAATAAATAAATAAATAAATAAATAAATAAATAAAAAGATGTCCAGCCCCAGCCCCAGGCCACAGTTTACCAACCTCTGGTCTAGATAATCAAATAAAGTTCCAATTAGTAGCATGTGCTAATTTCTGCTGTGTAAATATTCTTACCAGGACTAACTTCCAGCTACTAATGTGACAGCACTGAATGTGGAGCTGACAAGATTCTCAGTAGCACAGCATCACAACAATGGCCTCACAGGTATGGGTAACAGTACAATTAGTGCAATAATTGGAAGGAATCAGTTTTGAATATGTATTACCTTTCCAAACATAATGTATTTAATGGTAAATTTATATAATTCAGTTTTTACTAATGGGGGTGTCTGACAACCAGCTCACAAAATTCTTGTAAATTAAAGAATTGGCTCTTGGAGCTGGCTGGCTTCAGCTGGCCACTGCTGAAAAGGTATTCTTCAGGCAGAGGGAGGATCATCACAGAAAGCAGGCTACAGACACAGAAAGGATGAAAAGTATAAAAATAGGAAATCTAGGTGTAGATCAAATGAATACTGACAGCATTAAACAATATTTTAAAGTCAAGTAAATTGAGATAATTTTCACATACAGAAGAATTAAACCTTTTTATCACACAGTTCAATGAGAACTGACATGTACAGTCATACAGGCACCACGGCAACTAAGTTACAGATTCCTGAGAGAGCTTTGATAGTTTGTGTCTTTCAATGATTCTGTCCATTTTGTCTGTTACCACATTTACTGGCATAACTGTTTATAATATTTCCTTTATAAGCTTTTAATGTCTGTAGGATCTGTACTTATTTCCCCTTTCCACATCAATTTGGGTAATTTGTAATCTCTTTCTCAGTTTTTTAATCATTTTTATTGATCTCTTCAAAACTGAAACAAGCTATTGGTTTGATTTTCTCAAAAATTTTTTTCTATTTTCATTTCATTAATTTATGCTCTTTATTATTGCCTTTTTTCTACTGGGTTTATGTTTCAATTTTCTCTTCTCTTTGTGGTTTCTTATTTTGAAAGCTAGATTAAGGGCTGGCTGGCAAACTATGACCATGGCAAGAATATTTTCAAAGAAAAAATTTTAAAATCCAAAGAAAGAAAAGATTTTTTTTTTTTAAAAAAGAGAAAGTACTAATTCAGTACAACCTGAAGTGGAAACTGCTAAGATGTGTTATAAGTGGTGGTTGTGAAACTGTGTGAAGCAAAAAAGGATTAGTCGGCTAAACTGAAAAACTTATGAAAACATAAGGCCTATGGTTAGTGTATTATCTACTAGCAGGTACTCTGCATAAAATATGTGAATCTGAATCTATCATCCATTATTTGAATAGTGTAATCAACGGTGTACTTCATTGATGCTCATGGACCTAATCACAATCATTTCTACGAAATTTAGTCAGAAACTGAAGATGGATATCCTGACGTACTGTATCACAAAGCCCTTCAATGACTTAGCAGAGGTAGTAAAGTTTTATTGCAATTTTTATGGTTCAGGGTTATTAAAATTTTTCTGAATCAAAATAATTTTCTTCAACTATTATTATCAAACATTAAACAGCTTTGTAAATCAGACTTTATATTTTTAAAAAATAAATTCAACCTAAATTTACAAGGCAAAACAATAATTATATGCTTAAAATTCAGTAAAGTTATTGTTATGAAAAGTAACAACTGAATCATAAGAAACATCAGCTGCTTCATATACTTCTCCAGATTTCTACTCCCACACAAACTTACAGTGGATATAATTTCTGTGCACAAATTACCATTATAGTAGTGTTTTGTTCTTTGTGGATCCCTAGGCAAGTACAAAAGGAAATCTCCATATTTCAAAGACTTTTTAATTGTACAGTTGAAGAGCTTCCACCCAATCTTTAATTGGAAATGATTAATCTGCAGTGTAATGCCATGCTAAAAGAAAAATGTCGAGAAGACTTTAATAAAATTTTATAAATGCTGTCTATGCAATAAAAATGCTCAAATAAAATTGTATGTCTGTGGGTTATATCATATAGGAAACTGATGAACCAGAAAACAAACAAAAAAACTAGAGAAAGCAGTAAAACCAGAAGTGGGGTCACTAAAAGGATGAGTAAAATTGGTAAGCAACTGAAAGATCAGGAAAAAAGGAAATGAAAGCTGGGCACAGTGGTGTGCGTCCATAGTTCCAGCTGTTTACAAGGCTAAGGTGGGAGGATTGCTTGAGTCCAGGAATTCGAACCCAGTCTGGGAAACATAGTGAGACCTTGTGTCTTAAAAAAATTGCAGTAAAACAAAATAAGTTGATTTTAAAAAAAGACAAAGATGTTAGGAAACCTAGTGTTCTATAATTTTAAAATCTTCTAAGTAAATTTATAAGCCAAGATGCTTTCAGCAGCATGCTCCAACAAACATTTAAGGAAGCACTGCCAATTAATAAATGCATAACACAACAGATTATATATATTTAAATATTCATCTACCTAATAATAAATCCAATAAAATGTATGCAAGACTTCTGCAGGGAAAAGCTTTAAGTCATGATTGAGAAAAATTAAGACAACCTCAACAAACGGAGGACTATAATATGTTCACCGACTTGATGACTCAAAATTGTAGAGATGTTTCTCTACAATTTCAAAAAGAAAAAGATTTTTAAAAACTTTCTCTACATTTCAAAAAGAAAAAGTTCTTTTAAAAATTACTCTGAAACTGAAATGTGGCAAACTCATTCATTTATATACAAATGGAAATGTCTTAACCAAGAATAATCAAGACAGTTGTAAAAAGAACAAATGAAGCACTTTCTCTACTAGATATGAAAATTTGTTGAGCACGAGCGACACAGAAGACCAGTGATTTCTGCATTTTCAACTGAGGTACTGGGTTCATCTCACTAGGGAGTGCCGGACAATCGGTGCTGGTCAGCTGCTGCAACCCGACCAGCGAGAGCTGAAGCAGGGCGAGGCATCGCCTCACCTGGGAAGTGCAAGGGGGAAGAGAATCCCTTTTCCTAGCCAGGGGAACTGAGACACACAACACCTGGAAAATCGGGTAACTCCCACCCCAATACTGCACTCTACCAAGGATCTTAGCAAACGGGCACACCAGGAGACTATATCCCACACCTGGCCAGGAGGGTCCCACGCCCACGGAGCCTCCCTCATTGCTAGCACAGCAGTCTGCGATCTCGCGGCAAGGCAGCAGCAGCGAGGCTGGGGGAGGGGCGCCCGCCATTGCTGAGGCTTAAGTAGGTAAACAAAGCCGCTGGGAAGCTCGAACTGGGTGGAGCTCACAGCAGCTCAAGGAAACCTACCTGTCTCTGTAGACTCCACCTCTGGGGACAGGGCACAGCTAAACAACAACAACAACAACAACAACAAAAAGCAGCAGAAACCTCTGCAGACGCAAACGACTCTGACAGCTTTGAAGAGAGCAGTGGATCTCCCAACACGGAGGTTGAGATCTGAGAAGGGACAGACTGCCTGCTCAAGTGGGTCCCTGACCCCTGAGTAGCCTAACTGGGAGACATCCCCCACTAGGGGCAGTCTGACATCCCATACCTCACACGGTGGAGTACACCCCTGAGAGGAAGCTTCCAAAGTAAGAATCAGACAAGTACACTCGCTGTTCAGCAATATTCTACCTTCTGCAGCCTCTGTTGCTGATACCCAGGCAAACAGGGTCTGGAGTGGACCTCAAGCAATCTCCAACAGACCTACAGCTGAGGGTCCTGACTGTTAGAAGGAAAACTATCAAACAGGAAGGACACCTAAACCAAAACCCCATCAGCACGTCACCATCATCAAAGATCAGAGGCAGATAAAACCACAAAGATGGGGAAAAAGCAGGGCAGAAAAGCTGGAAATTCAAAAAATAAGAGCGCATCTCCCCCTGCAAAGGAGCGCAGCTCATCGCCAGCAACGGATCAAAGCTGGACGGAGAATGACTTTGACGAGATGAGAGAAGAAGGCTTCAGTCCATCAAACTTCTCAGAGCTAAAGGAGGAATTACGTACCCAGCGCAAAGAAACTAAAAATCTTGAAAAAAGAGTGGAAGAATTGATAGCTAGAGTAATTAATGCAGAGAAGGTCATAAACGAAATGACAGAGATGAAAACCATGACACGAGAAATACGTGACAAATGCACAAGCTTCAGTAACCAACTCCATCAACTGGAAGAAAGAGTATCAGCGATTGAGGATCAAATGAATGAAATGAAGCGAGAAGAGAAACCTAAAGAAAAAAGAGGAAAACGAAATGAACAAAGCCTTCAAGAAGTATGGGATTATGTGAAAAGACCAAATCTACGTCTGATTGGGGTGCCTGAAAGTGAGGGGGAAAATGGAACCAAGTTGGAAAACACTCTTCAGGATATCATCCAGGAGAACTTCCCCAACCTAGTAGGGCAGGCCAACATTCAAAT